>NW_010249320.1:108580-227652 GCF_000690775.1 Eurypyga helias | reverse complement strand
AAAATCTTTGAGTCCTCTTCTCTCTTACCATGATTATGCAATACCTCACTCACAGTTATCAAATGAGCCACGCTCCTGCTTTCTGAGGTTACAGCCCTATTTCCAAGGGCAGGTGATAAGTTCAGTTGGGAAAGTAGCAATATTCACCCTGCTGAGTGCTCATGGTGAACTCTCTGCAACCCATGCTAGACTGCTTCTGCTACACAAGTGACAATAATTATTTGGCTATATCTACCTTTTACTGCTGTGTGCAGTGAAATGCATCACTTTCAGGGCTGGGTGCCATCTGGGTAAGATTCTGTGGGATGAGCAGTCTATCATGTTAAGTTGCAATGTCTTCTCAGCTGTGCGCCAGCTGGCGTGAACTGTGGGAATAAGGTTCTCTCAGCAAATCTCTCTCCATTGCTGATCTCTCTGCCTAGTATAAAGTCATCTTTCGGTTAACTGGCCTTATGCCTTGTTTTCTAAAGTATCTTTCAAGTGATGTCTTAAAACCATGTATCTTTACATCATATGAGAGTTATCTCCAAGCATTTAACAAGAATGTGAAGCATAACCATATACGAACCTGGCAGTTTCTTCAAGCTAACTAGTTAGCACAAAGCTTGCTTTCCTTAAGCACCTAGCGAAGAAATGGTAGGACTTTGAGATTGTAAAGAATGACGTTGTTCAGGGATAAACATAGGCCTAATCACTCTACTTGTGTTGACAGCCCTGGAGATATACAGACTCACAACAGCTGAGCATCCAGCCCACAGTGATGGCTGTGGTAAAACTGACTATCTAAAGTAACAATTATCAAACCAAATAGCGGGAAGGGCACAAAAGCCATCGGAAAATTTGACACATTTGTGACTCAGGGAAGTCCCCTGTTGTCTTTACAGTTAAGCTTGCAGTAAGGTAGGATGAGACTTTAAAACTGTCTCCTCTTATAGTGAAAGAGTTCCTGCAAAAGTAGAGAATTGTAGGTCAGAAAGTCATCTTGCTTTTATCTAAAACTTTTCATATGATTCATCATTATTCCTATCTTCTTGCCCAGACTTTTCACTCTTCAGTAAAGAAGCTTTCCCTCCATCTCTCCTCTAGAGAAAGCATCTCTGATACACTTCTTACCAAAATTACTCTAGGATCCACTAGCATCTGGAGTTTGAATGGGTACACAGGATGTTCCACTAGCGGGTTTTCTAAGGTGAAAGAGCAGAACTGCTGTGTTTTATCTTTAGAAAATATACTGCTAGCTTAGTCATTGCAGATGTCAAATTAAAATGAAACTGTGGATTTCAGAATGGATTTTTTTTTTTACATCATTATGATTCAGAGTAGCACATTGCTCTCCAATCACCCAACAGAAGTCGACAGAACATGAAGAGCTTTCATAACTAATGACTTAATCATTGGGTTTTGACTAGCTGTTTTATTAATGCAGACATTATGGCTCTGGACACATCGCTAGGTGTTTCTTTGACCTTTGATTTGCACAAGTAACCCCTGTTAGCCCTGACACCTTTTGAACTTTCTAATGTTAATTTTGGAAAGGAAGGAGTTGTGAGCAGGAGGGACAGGGGGAGGAAGGAGGAGACAAACCTTTCTTCATGCACACAGCACTGCAGCTGTGCCATGCCAGCCCCTCAGGGCACACAAATGCCCCATGGGCATACAGATGCTCTGTCCCCCTACGTATTATGCCACATACAAGAATGCTACCTGAACGGTTCAACATACCTAATGTTTGGGGTTTGCTTTATCCTTTTCTCTTTCCACTTTTCCTGTTCTGGCAGTTAAAATTGCCTGCAGAAGTAATGACTACAGAAAAAAAAAAAATATGCCACTCATTCGGAGTAACCGGACTCAGCAGTCCGCACTGTGATTAGTCAGTGCAGCTCAGCATGACAGAACCCCTAACCTGTTCCTCACCCACTGATGGCTGTCTCCTTCCTTCTGGGCTGTGTTGGTATAAGTACAGGAGCAGGCTTTGCCAGTGAATACTGAGGCAAGAAAAGCAGGGAGCACTTCAGCCTTTCCTGTCTCACCCATCACTATGCTGTCTCCCTGTTCAGCAGCAGCAGATCCAACTTCTCCCAGAAGTTCTTTTGAAACTATCTTATCTGTTGAATTCTCTCTCATTGCGTTGAATGTCCTTTGCTAGTTTTTCCTCCAGCTGGGCTTTGGACTTCTTTTCAGCCCTGCCTAAATAGTACTTTCATATACCTGTTTCCTGTCTTTTTTTTCACCACTTCTTGGATGTTTATTTTTTGCATTTCATTCCAGTAGCCTGTTAAGAAGCCACCTACTTGGGCAAGCAGGCCTTCTGCAGAAATTCCCAGTCTACCTGCAGAAAAATTATTGAGCTCTTAGTAAGTTTTTACAGAAGTCAGCCAGCAAACTTTTCCCTCCCATGGCTGTTTCACAGTTGATTTCTTGCAGAGAGTGAACAGAGATGTGGAAATCTTGGACACCTTTTAGGGAGTTGGGGACATGCCTTCTCCATGGCACACGTGCATGTGATTTTGTTCCCTTCAAATTGGCCCCTGATCAGTTTTCTTCTCTGTGTGTCTTTGCTGTTTGTGTAGAATAATGTGTGAACACATCTGGTTAGCACTCATAGCTGTTGAAGGAATTCATTTGAACTGAATTTGATTAGGTTGATTTATTTGAGATCTGTTTCCAAAGTAAAAGACACTGTACACTCTTTATGTCTACAAGTTTCATAGCCTAGCTTGAACACGCTTACCAGATGAGCCAAGCGAACAGATGCATGCAGAAACTGCAGCTATGTCTTTTTGACAGTCCCAAGGAGAGGATAACTCAAGGTGGAATCTTTTATGTCTCAGCTCAGATCTGTTAATGCTGTTAGTTCTCCTATTTTTTTCAGTTTTCATCTTAACATTTCTGAATAAAGTGCCTGAGTTTTGCTATGTAGAGATACCAGCTAGTATGGGTCATGGGACCTGTTACTGTTTCTCATTAACTCCTTCGGTAATACCTATCCAGTCTAATTTTTTATTGTAATGTATTGTTTCAGCCCAACCTGATCTGTTTTAGCTTGACAGTCTTTTTTTGCAAATTTCCAAAACTGCAAAAAACATATCATCAGGAATACTTACATTTTATAAACAACTTCCTTAGTAAGTTAATTCCTGCCTATCTGTAGTTCATACAAAACCTGTGTTATTTAAATAAATGTGCACTGTGTTTTTCCTAAATTGCTTTTAAATGCAAACTCCACAGAATTGTTGGTACGTTACATTTCAGCATGCCCCAATGTGAGGAGCAGAGCCCTGAAAGTAGACCAGAGCATTAAGCTCTGGGTGAAATCTTCGGAAGTTAGAGTAGTGGACTATGGAGTTTTTAGCGAACATGTGGTGTGTAAATGACATTTTTTCCAGCCTTATAACTCGATAAAATTTTGACTGTTTTTTTCACAGGAATGGCAAAAGATGTTTATTCTGTTCCCAAATATAAATGGTGACTCCAGAGGGTGGGCAGTGTTCAGAGAAATTAAGATCAAGACTCTTCAAAATTAAACCAGTGTTTTGCTTCACCATGATTTCAGCAACGATAAAAGAATCATTCAGGTTGAAATTACCCGCAGTCTGTCAGTCTTGGAAAGCCAAGCAGAAAGACATAATGTGTAAAACCTTGTCTACAAACAGTGGCCAAAATTCTGAATAATTGATAATGGGGAATGGGTTTCCACAGCAAATTCAATCTCTCTGCTGTCAGCAGTGCTTGCAGTTGCTGTAATTTTGTACCATGCCATTAGAGGACACTTCCGACCATCTGAGGACATCTCCCGTGTCCTCAGTCAGGGTATTACACAAGTCAGGGTAGCGCACAACTGCCAAGAGCTCTGACTAGAAGGTTAAGTCGTTGACTGGTTGCTAGAACAGAAAATCAGAGCTAAATTTTCATGTTAACTCGTGCTTCAGTCATTTGTATTTCACTGCTGCAGGGACTGCAATAACATTATTTTGCCTTCTGATCTGCTGATGTCCCTTTTTAATTAATACCCTCTTTTAGATCTCTTTCTTGTTCTTCAGGCTCGCTTTTGCATGTAATAAGAAAAATGAATCAACTGAGACTGAGTTGATGAAGACATGGCACAGTGCCTAGCTACAGCAAATAAAGCTTCAAAAGACAGTAGTATCTCAGATGTGTGTATGAGACTTGAGCAGGGGTCTAAGGATATTTGTATAGGAAAATACTGATTTTCTTGAAATTTAACCTGCTCCAGGAAAGAGCTGAGGTCAACACATATTCCACCTGAAAATTAATTTGATAAATTTTTGCTATGTAACTTTGGAATTGGATCTACTTACATCACTGAGTCCTTTTCCACCACAGGCATCCTGTCGGTATATGCCTGATAAACAGGAGAGTAGAGAGCATCTCTGCTTATCGTCATACGTGTTGGGCTGCAGAACAGCCTGGTAGGTTTGCATCAGCCTTTCTCACAGCAGCATCACATCCTCACCCATAGTCATTCTCTGATTGACCTGTCTGTCAAGGCATATTCACTTCACTGTGGCTTTCAGTTGAAAAGTCCCATTTTGTGACAAAATTACAGCCCATCTTGAGGCACCGTGCTTCAATTTCACATGCCAGTTCTTTCAATAAACTGAAAATGATCCAAAGCTTGATTTTGACAGAGTAAACAACCAAAGATTTTCTTACACTCTGGAAGTACTTTTTGCTTTACTTTTTGGTTTAAATTTCTTTTCATTTGCAGGAATAGCTTCATTTCTCATGAAAGGGAAGACAAAGTATGAAATTAGGGAAAACCTGACCTGTTGTTTAGGAGATTTTCAGTTTGTGAAAATTGTCATGTCTCTTCCTTTGTGTTGTAATATGGAAAGAAGAAGAATTTCAAAATTTGCTAAGTTTTCTTTGGTTGTGAAAATGGTTTCCCTCTAAGTTTTTGTTCTGTCCATGTATTGTATGGTGACCAAGGGAGGCAGAATAAATGATTAGGAAGGAAAAGTGATTATTTCTAGATTGTTTTGACATATATTGTGAAAACTTCATCCCTTTTCTCTTAATTTCAGCGGGACTGACTTAATATATTGCAACTGTTTAATGCACGATAAGAATGTCACCTTGGTCACAGGTTGTCTATGTTCAAGGGCAGTAGAGATGGCTGGCAATTTTCATGTGCAAATAATTATTTTCTCTTCTGTCTTCCTGTTTTCCTCTCATGCATACATCAGTGCAGTACACTTGGTCTTGGTAAGAACCACTCTCTTTTCCAATGATGTGAGTCACTCAGTCTTCACAAGGTCAGTCCGATCTCTCAAATGTTCTGCAACTCCACTGCAGCAATCAGCTCACTTGGTATTGCCAGGTCAGAACATGATGGTCCAATTTATTGCCCTCCCTAAGGGGTGACCCTAGTCCTGAAAAAAAAAAGAAGGAAAAAGTCCCCTGCTTTCAACTGAAGTAAGTAGATTGGGTTTGAAGTTTCTAATTCAGGCTTTTTAGCAGAATCTGTCATTATTTTGAATTCTATCCAAGCCTCCAGCAGCTTCAAAGAATGTCAGGGACATGCAGTGCAAAGCTACTGCTATGCAACTCAATGTACAATATAACATGTCTGAGAGGAATATTGATTTCTCACAGAACATGAAAAACAGGAAAATAGGAAAACACTTTAGCATGACCTTGGCCTTCTGCACGAATAACCTGATGTTTATATCTCAGTTTACTTTCCTCATACTTGTCTGAAGGCCTTTGTGGAGCTTTTCTAAAGACCGTAATATCAGCTGCAATATGGGAGTGATTTAGTAACTCTGTAACTTTACATGAAAATAAAATAGGAACCCAATGTTTTTCTGTAGTTGAATTGAGTTGCATTCTTGGGCATTGTGGGATAATTCATCCTCACCCTAAACTCACCGTCATGGTTTAACTTCACACAATCAAATATTTGTTGCCAACTTCAGTCCTGTTTGTTTTGACACCGTACTTAAGGGCTTCTGGGAAAGAAGAACAAAGGGCAGGCAGAGAGATAGGCCTGAAGAAAAGAAGCCTACTGAGACCAAGTACTTAGCAAAGTACTTGAGTACTGTGTTTCTCAGGCTGCAGCTTTGTGGTGGTTTTAAGCAAACCTAAGTGTGAGCAGCTACAATTCCACCCTATTCGCACTTCTGAACCTACTGGAAGTCATGGCAGCAAAATCTGGATGTTGACCTGCAGGGAAGCCTGCCTTAGTGTAGAAAGCTGACATGAGAAACAGAAAATCTCTGGACAGCCCAGATGTCTAAAATATGATTGTAGAGAACTGGTTGCTTAATTGAAATAAAAATTATTTTCTTTGGTTAGAGTTTAGAATAAGTTCATGCAGTGTCCATCTAATGTAACATCAGCAGTACTAAAAAAAACCCTCAGCTGTGTTATTTTCAAACATATATTAGCCTACTAAACTCATAATTGGAAATGTAATCAAAAGATTATCATGTTTTTCAGTACAGCAAAGCAGCCATAAATGCCATGGCAGTTAATGGTGCTGGTGAGTCCTGGAGACCTTTCCAATATTATCAAAGACCGTTTGTGTTTTTATCTCCACTGACATGTCCAGTTATTGTTATGATGGATGAAATGTGGATTTCTGGACTCTGTGCTATAGTGCTCCCAATACATGGGATAAGGTACTCCTGTCATAGACCAGAATCCAGCAGATATCTCCCAGTAAGTCAGAAACCATGGCAGTCGATTGTAAGAACAGAACTGCTGTGGGTGCTGAGAAAGCAGTTGATCTCTGCCTGGATCAGGTACCATTTAGTTTCTATTCTCTTCATTTCGCTGGAGACTGTGACACAAAATGCTATTTTGGCATACAGAGGAATGGAATTTTGTCTAAATTTTAGTAAGATGAACTTTAAAACTAAGTTCTGGGACACTACATTGATTTTTCTATAAGGAATTAATAGAAAATATATTTCTTCATGTAGGCTTGTCTCTAGAGACTATGGTTGTGGAAGACTAGTTAGATTAATGGAGGAAAGGACATAAATCTGGTGATGAATTCTTCTTGGATGCTAAATCAATAACGGTAGTTGTGCAGATTAAATGCATTACATCATTTAGGCTTTATTTCTTAGCATAACGAGACCATAAAGAAATGAGAATTAAAAAGTAAGTTTCCTGTAAAAGTTTCAAAAGGAAATGCGTCTGTTGTCAAGGTTAGATGTGGAGCGCAGACTTCCCACTTTAGGTCGACCAAGATTAAAAAAAAAAAAGTACAATTACAAATTATTTACAAAGCTAGCTTAAAATTAAAGATGGAAACATGGACATAATCAAGCATTAAATCTGCTGGTACCATCTTACCACTAGGCTTAGATCCTGCTGATAGATCAGTGTCGATCCCTGAACTAAAAAGAAAGATCAGAAAGAAATGTGAGGTAAGTGAAGGGTGGAGAAAAGGCTTCTGAGATTTTTTTAATTTGCTGCTGAAACCAAGAGAATAAATGGGCAGAAATAACTAACCTTCTCCACCTTTTCTGCCCTCCTTGCAAGCTATTGAGACCACAGCATCCACTAGAGTATCTCTCAGCCTTTATTTCTCTAACCTTCAGAGAAACCCTGACCAGAGTGTGCCACAAAATAATTAATGTTTCTCACCTGGAGGATAATTTATCTTCCCACTGCTGTACACCTGAGCGTGTACGTTTTCTGTTCTTGAGCCTGTTTCTTTCTTCTTTGCTTTTTACTGAAGAAAATAATCTAGTTTGAGAGAAATAGAGTGTGTCTTGGGCTGCGCTGCTCTCAGCCTGTAACCAGGAAGACAGCAATGTCTTAAATAGCCTGTCAGCAGTGTACATTTACCAGGCTCTAGGCAGCTAAGGATGTGCACTGAACCCCTTTCTCACTTACATAGACACTTTATGCGACCGTCTGCAGAAACAGAAGCAGCACACTTATCTTTGCTGTTCTTTCTTCCACACACTCTGGGTATTTGTCTTATTTTGTCTCAAAGAAAATATATTCATGCTCATAAGACAGAGCAGCAGCTTCAGCAGCTCATTTTGGCTAACACTGTCTTGAAAGAGGATAATTAATGCTACCTTCATTACCAACAGCAAAGACAATCCATGGAGGGAAGCATCACAAAAATTTCTCTATACCCAAAGAGAAAGGGAAAAACATCTAATGTTAAAATGAATGCCTTCCTTATTAATTTAGGTTTTAACTTTTTTAACTATTTGGTGGTTTGTTAGTTTGGCAGGGATCCTTTTCCTGTTGCTTTAAGCAAAAAAAATTTAAAAAGAAGCACTTGCCACAGTACTAAGCCAACCAAGGTTTCAACTTGAAGTCTCCAACGTTGGTTAAAGGACGAGATATTTGATCCAACTCTTTTGACCTTCTGCAGGTTTTTTTTGTTACACTAAAATAAATTCAATAATTTACTCTGCTGGATTACAATGGGAATTTGGGAGTGTAACTCTGTTTAAACTGGTTTTGTAGGATCAGCTGAATGTCATTTGGAACATTCCCTAACCTTAAAGCAGAATGTTACCTTCTGAAGAGGAAATTTGCTCTTGCAACTGGTTCTATCTTTAAGTAGTACCAATATGGCATCTCAAACAGCTCTAAAGGAGCCATCTGGATTTCCTCAGCAGCCTGGGTAACTGCTGTTTAACTAAAATTACACTCAAGTCAAGGAAATTTTAAGAGCAAAGATATATGGATATATATACATCCATATAGTAGAGCTATTGGATACTTATTGGCCAAAAGCCCTCTTTATCTCTAGTCTAATAAAACACCAGCAGAGTCTAAAGGTTTATTTGCAACAGGGCATCATCTGGTCCCTGAAATTTGAAGCCAGTAGCAACAGGCTCAGATCTGTTAAATCTTCTCAATAATTTCCATCATGACAAATCTATTCCAGGGACTTCTGCCATGCATGGGAAGTTATGAGTGAGCTTTTCCTTGAGATTTTATGATTAAAGATATAAATCAGATATTTAATAATTATTATTATGACTGTTGAGACTTGTTGATGAAGGATATGGAATTAAAAAGCTTTGTATTGATTTTTTTTTAATTATTACTGACATTACAACTTTGACATGCTCTTGACAAGTCCCTGCATGTTCTTGTTTCTTGACTTATTCTCTAGTTAAAAATAACCACCATGCAAAGATTTCAACCTTGTATTTCTTCTTTCATTAAACATGTCAGGTTGTGACACATGTGCATGTTTCTAGCCTAAGTCTTGAGGATGTGGAAGTTTGATGCAAATGGCCTTAATTATGTGCATCAAGTTTGAATAGGAAACTCTTTGGCAAATGCTGTCCCAGCCTGTTTTTATCACACAGGCATATAGGCTTGGAGAAATCAAAACTTCCATCTGTCCCCAGAGGGGTTGCAGACAGTGAATGACCACTGGCTGAGTTCAGATGTAATTATCTTTGGTTGCTTAGATGGAATCTTCCGGTTACTTTGAACAGTGTCTTATAATGCTATACTGGCTGTGTGCCTGCCCCCGATTTCTCCTGTATGAAATGCACGTCTTTTACATGTGTGTCAGCTTCACAATACTTCTGACAGCACTGGCAACTCTCCTTCAGGTCAGCAAGTAAGAACTGATTGTGTTCAGGCTATTATATGTACATGGAAAGGCTGTGCAGGGTAAAGGGAGTCAGAGGTTTCACAGCTACCAAATCCACATGCCTGACAGTTGCTTTTCATCCACTGTTAAATCCAAGCCCAGTCTTTGTGTGACGTGAGGGAACCCTCAGATTGTTTGCTCACTTCTCGGACAGTGTAATAATCTGTGCGTTGTCCTTATTTGTCTTCTGATCAGCTGAAGTTGCATGTCTGGTGCAACACTTAGCTGTTGTGTCTGCATCCCTAGGCTGGCTATAAAGAGCGAGTACAAGCTCTGGAGAACCTGAGTGTTACCTGTCAAGTGGGTACTTACCTTCTTCCATGAAAACAGAAACCTTTTTTCTTATCATGACTGAAGTTTTGGGTTCTTCCCAAGATTAGGAATGAAAATGTGTGAAAAATATCATGTGAGTTAATCCTTTTTGTGGTGGTGTTGTCTGCATCTACCAGATGGATCTTGTTTTTCCAAAGCACAGTCTGCATAGAGCTAAGATTTGGGAAACCTGGTGGAGTGAATCAGCTGAGCATGATGCAAAGAGCCAAGAAATATAAAATCAAAATAGCTTGGTAGGTTTTGCTTGAAAAAATAGTGCTTTAAGTTTTCACTAATATTTTTTCTTTGAAAGCTCAGATTAATGTTTTGGAATTTAGGAGATTTTGGTTTATTGTTTCCCTGGTAAAAGTCCATTTTCTAATTTTCTATAATGAATATCTATAAAACACCCTCAAAATACAGAAGACTTTTTCAGATGTGAGATTTCATTGCCAAATACTTTCAAGAACATGTGCATTGCCATCTCTTCTTGGCTCAGAGGTGTGCTTTTGAAGCAAATTCCACTTACCATACTTTGCTTCACATAGCAAAACAATTTCAGAAGATGCAAACTGTTTGGGAGTGTATCTGAAGTAAATCCCTCCCCACAGTAAGCTCAATTAGGATGTCAGGTCCTCAGTATCAACTTTTTTACTCTACAGATCTATTCCTACCGGAGAGAGTATAGACACAGACGTTAAATTACAGACCAATTAGAAAGACGTTATAGTTTGTGTCCAATTTACACAAATAACCACCAATGTGAAGCTTTGTCCAGGCTACTGGCATCTTTTAAATTCCCAAAGCACGTCCAACTGTTTCACATCATGCCTTCTCATGAGATTTCTCTTGTCTGTTCCCAGACAGAAATACCTTCAGAGCTGCAGTGTCTCATTTTTGGTTCTGATTCTGGCTGAAGCCCAGAAATACGTAAGGAATACAAAAAGAGAAGGAACGCTCTATCAGGATGAAACCACACTGAGGTTAAAATCATCCATATGTATTACAACTGCATTCTTGCAGATTGCTTTGCAGAAGTGCAATGACTTGAAGGAAAATTTGGCATAGTTCTTTAATGTCCATCTCTGGTACATTTTCTGTTAATTTGAACACCATGGTGTAAGTTGTATGGAATTTTATTGTTATTAACATGCATTGCACGAGCCATCCTTAACTCTCTGCATCTCTGCAACATATTATAGTCCACTGCTCGGAATATTCATGGGACGTTTTCTGGACTTGTTTAAGCTCTTTGTAAACTTCCTGTGGTTATAATGAACAGAACAGTGCAGTTGAACCAGTGCAAAATACACATGAAGAATATCGCAGAAGGACTGAGAAGTGTTTACCTTTGTAGCCTCTTGGCTTGTTTTCTTTTGCCTTATTGTTTAGTGTTTCTACTTTCATTTTATTTCATTGTTGTCATTTTTTCAGTTCCAGATGTAACTGCTTGGGTGCCTTAATATGTTCAGTATGTCATAGCACAGATATATGCTTTCACTCCCTTTTTGTACTAAGTAGATAGCGATTTTATCGTCAGGAGTAACACATTAAACTGCTATGATCCAATTCTCCCTTAATATGTTGAGAAAATATACACTGCTGTCTCTGCAGCACCTGCTCTGTCGTCTTGTCTGGAGAAGCTTGTCCTGCTCTATCAACTAAATTGGGTATCTTGGGACACTACTCATCCAAGATGAGTGCCTAAAATATGGCTGTCTATCTCTTACATATTTTGTTAGTGGTTCTAGGCACAGAAAAAAACATTTTCTGGAGATGTATCATCAATTCGTTGCCTGTTAATTGCCTGTCATGTGTGTAAATGTCTCTGGAGAGTCCCATGTGTTTAATCTGCTTCCTTTATCATTCGGAGATATTATCTCTGGCCCAGCCTACAGCTTGCTGTGATTACACTCAAGCATAAGATTTTTTCCCATGACCTTTGTTTTGGAATTAAGGCATTGGAAAGACCTCAGCATTTCTAAAATATTGTTACCAAATCAAGCCAGAAAAGGGATTAGAACTACAGATGAGAGGTTGCAGAATAATAGTCCATGTTGGCCAAGCAAACAGTGAACCCTGAAATACAAATATAGTATTACCAAAATCAGATTAGAT
Organism: Eurypyga helias; assembly: GCF_000690775.1. Taxonomy (NCBI): domain Eukaryota; kingdom Metazoa; phylum Chordata; class Aves; order Eurypygiformes; family Eurypygidae; genus Eurypyga; species Eurypyga helias. The sequence continues at coordinate 215,609 of NW_010249320.1, read as the reverse complement.
ATGAAGACTTTTCATTTAGGGCACTCACTATATACTCTTTTTTGATTAACTACATTTGCACAGATATCATCAAAAAAACCTGAACTAAAATATTAGTGTACTGATAAGTGTATTTAAACTTTGATCAAAAGCCAAGAAACTCCTTGTAAAGGCATATTTTCCTACAGAGCACTTCAGATCTCCCCTTTAGAGAGATGCCCAGAACCTATTTTGTCACAACTACAGCTGTGAGAACAAATAGTCTCTGGAATAAAATTAACAGTCACAGGCGTCAAGACTTCTGTGTAGTAGCAAGGAAACTGTTGTTCTTGCATGGCTTTAGCTACTTTTATGCTGATTTTATTCAGTTGCATTGATCTAGCAGTACTGCCACAGGTCTGACTCCTTTCATGTTGCAAGTATCTTAACTTGTATTTTTATTATTTTTTAAAAGCCAAAGACTTTTAAGAGAGAATGAAGCTCAAAAAGATCACATCAGTAACCTTGTGCTAAATTGGACACACTCGTGGTTAAAGAAGGAACAAAAATACAAGATTTCTCTTACTGACACAATCTGCTTTTTAAGACTAAGTCTTTCCAAAATAAAGCAAAACTTCAGCAATGAACTACATATCTGTGCAAATAGGTCAGGATGACTTCCTTGTTGCCAAAAAAAAAAAAAAAAAAGAAAGTGTGGTTAATAATGTTCAAATATCTAGATAAGGAAACAAAATCCATATCCAAAAAAAGAAAGAAAAATATCAACAAGCAGCAATTTACATTTCTATTCTGTCTTAGCAGGATAGAAGGAATACGTAAGTACATACAGCCAGCTCCTGCATTTCAGTAGTGTTTATAATTTCCAGATGCTGGGTGGTAATTCCCTAAGACATGCCAACTTCATCACTTGAAGTCTTGTGGAATTTTCTGTCTGTTGTCTTCTACAGCTAAGTACCCAGAGGATTTAGTGCCTTCTCTGTGTTTTCTTGACTGTCATCTGCTGTACCAAATAAATTGTGATATTTCATGACAATTAGGATTCTCTCTTAAAAAACTACCTGGTCATCTTTCAGCTGGCAGGACAAGCTTGCTCACATTGTTTCCTTGGCATTTCTTCCTTTTTGACAGCATTTGGCAAGTTGTCCAAATTGGAATTTGTCCCTGGATGCTAAGAATGACCCCTAGATGTTTAAGGAAAGTATGGTACATTCTTTAATGTCACCAGTCTGTTTTCCACCTCCCCTGTCAGCTGGTGTCCACAGTGATGCAGAGCTCCATGAATGATGGGTTCCACTGGTGCCATATATCTCCGATGGTCCTTCTAGCTTAGTTTTCAAAATCTGATTTCAGCTTTTTGCATGTTCAAACATAAATTCAAATGTTTGTTTGCACTGACACCCTCTTTATATCGTTATTCTAATGTTCATTCAGCTACTGAGGGCTGATACCATAGCAGCAGTGCCCGATTTTATCAGATGTAATAGATGTTTGCACAGGGGCAGGCACATAGCTCATTGACTCATGGTGCCTTTTTCCATTTCCCAAGACAAGATCTAAAGGTTCTCCCAGAGCTGTGTCACATTTGTCTTCAAGGCTACTCCAATACAAACAGTAATCTTTTGAGGAGAGAGGAAGGTGCATCCCAGAAGAGGAAAAAAAGTCACTTCAAAATGAAGCAGAACAACAATCTTCCTGCAATAACTAGAAAAACATTTGAGAAAAATAATCTCTTTTTCCTACGTGAACTCATGAGCTCAAAAGGCAGCAATAATATTTTTGAAGTATTCTTTAGAAGCATCTTTCCTTTGGTGTTCAAAGGAAAAAATTAAGTTGGAATATTTTGATAAAGTGAGACAGTATCAGAATATTTTCAGCAGATTATATTAATGGAAAAAAATCAGAACTCCAGCATTCTCAAGAGTAAATTTGTATTATGTTTGTCTGGAAAGCCACAGCAGTCTCTCTTTCTCTGTTTTTTGAAGGCATATTAAGATGTCTTTCTAGATCAAAAATATTTTCACCCTGTTTGTTTCTTATGAGACAAAAATTGTTCTCTCTGATGTTTTCATGTTTTTTCAGAGAACAACACTAATTGGCTTCCATTGCAAGAAAACATCTCTCTAGAAGAAAATAAATGGTGGCTGCTGTTTCTTTCCATCAATTTTTTGTTTCTTAGTTACATCAGCAGTGGATGACTGATACTTTCTTTGAGAAAGCATATGGTTCCTGACTAATTTTTTTATTCATTATTACTCGAGGTAGATAAGAAACAAACAGAGGTAGTTTAAAAGATTTAATCTGGGGCTTATATTATGTTTTATTCCCTTTGCTCTGAAATAAATTTAGTTTTACAATGTTTCCTTTGGTTCCCTCAAGCTCAGTTCACTAGTCACAAGAAAATATTTGTGACACAAAAACTGAACATGAAGCAGACTTAATATCTCCGACACAGACAATAGGAACATGGAAGTTCACATGTGTAGCAAGATTTTTATTTTTTTTAACATTTATCTTGGACATTTACATGTTGCATTGCAGAGTAGATGTTGTCTGAAACCAATAGCTCAGAAGTGACTCAGGCCCAGATTTTTTATTTAGAAGACTCTATTTCTGGATGACATCCTACCATTTTTGTGGGAAACCCCCAAATCATTACTCTTGGAGGAGTTTGTCATTCAGTATTTGACAGAAGCTCCATCTACCCCAGAAAAAGCTGTGCTGAAATACTGCTACAGGTCCAGAGAGCTTTGTAGCTGTGTCAGCTCAGCCTAGTCTCTGCCTAGATTGATGAACTTCATAACAGGCACAAGAGGATACAGTCTTGGCATTCCCAAGAGCTAGAACCTTTCTGCATCCTGTTTCCTGTTTGGTTAATGGGATGATAATAATTTTTCTACATACCTTTTGGTATTTTTCTATTTAAACCATAAACAGTGGCTGTGGGCTCAGACCACTGCTGTCAGCTGTGGCTCCTGTTAAGGGTTATATCACACAAATGGGAGAGATTCCTTCAGCATGGTGGTGGCTAAGAGACCTCATCTCTAACCCTGGAATGAAGTAAACCAGCGGAGGCTGAGGAAGCTCACAGGGTGCCCAAAGTGCATGCCCAGCAGTGATGGAACCCTGGAGGACCCATTTTCCTCCTCTTCTGGCTGGCATTCAGTTTTTACAAAGAGGTATTTCATATCTTTTGGCATGACATTTACAGGTTGAAAACTGCAGAGGTTGTCCACACTTGATTTTAGACTAGTTAAGAGTTTTAAGCTGTAATGGATTTAAGTTCAATACTGTCTGTAGAGGCAATACAGTCATGATGCTGTGGAGAGAGCAAGTATCCACCACTCAGTCATATGGTCTGAACTGTCAGCCTCGCACCACTTTGATTGCAAAAGAACGGCAAAAGCAAATGTGTATGTCTTTTTTACTTATCTTTTGTGGTCCCCTCTAATTATCATAACTGCCTGATTTATAGTTGGTTGATGTTCTCAGATTTTGACACCTTTCTCCAAACACTTTCTGGAGAATATCTCTTTACTAACCCAGGCCTCCAAATTGTACTAATTCAGAAAAATGGGCAAAGAGTACTGGACTTTGACAACATTCTATGGTTATATTTTTTGCCTCTGCACTAATCAGCAGACAAATGGTACTTGAGGTACAAGCAAGTAAAGGACCTTCTATATCCATCCATTCTGAGCAGGGTCAAAAATGTAGGTGGCATAAAGTACAGTGGCTCTGATAAATTCTCCTGGTTTTGTTATATTAGGGTCAGTGAATCTCTTCTGGCTTGCATTTGCTGAATATAAGACCCTGTTTTCATAAAATTGCTTACTCCAAAGAACTTAAAGGTTCTCAAACCTTTTATGTTTCTAAGAGCATAATTAAAAGGAGGTGAAAAGGGAGAGACTACTACTTCTAAAATTCTCATATATCTAAATCCATCAGAATTTGATTAGATATTTGACTCTGTATTGATGCGTTCTGAAATTTAGGTAGATCTCTCTTTGGCAAACTGTGATATGGAAGTATTCTTGCTACACAAAATTATCACCAGGCTTTTCTATAGGCAGGATCAGACTGAAAACAGTTCTGTCTTCACAGAGGAATGCTGAGTTTATTGAATTTCTAAAACAACAGGATGACACTGGTTCATTTAATTTCTGAGAACGGTCAATGCCATTTACAGCAAAGGAAGATGAAAAATTGCAGCCATGTCACTAATGATTTCAATCAGAATAAAATTAAAAGGTCTGTCACTATTTGTGCTCTAGGGTGTAAGACATTCAGAGGAAGGACTTCTGAACTCAGCTGGTATTCACTTCCTATCCTGAAGCAAAAATTTGGTAACACTTTTAATTTTATCCCAGCTATTATAACTGCATCTATCCTATCCTTTTATCTCTGCCAGGACACTTTCATAGCTCATTATTCTCCCAGTCTTTCAGAGTAACAGAGATGATCTTTCTGCTCCAGGTTTATGGCCATACAGAAGTCTTGTGTCCAGCTGAGTTAATGGATAACACACCAGAAACCTTGTTCATCAGCTCTCTAAAGGAAAAATTGCTTTGTGACAAAGGAATGAGGTTACTATTAGATTTGATCTTCAATTCAGTAAAGTATCAAAAATATCATGAAGTGCATTAGTGGCTCTGCTACTGTTAATGGTTTATATAAGGCAAATAACAGGACTAAACTTCAAGTCAGCTAGAATTTTGTAATTGCATACACACAAATTCCAACATCCTTGAGTATCAGAAGCAATAAAAAGTGCTCAGCATGATTTCCTTTAAAAATCCCCAAACAAACAAAACAAAAAAAAACCCCACATAACCAAAATCTGTGTTGGACCTTTGTAATTTTGAAGACAATAGTGAAAATGAAGAGAGATGTAAATCAAATGAGGAACATTTAGGACATTCTTGGGCAGTTATCTTAATCACTTGGAACAAATCATGTTGGATGATTAAGACAGGCAGGACTGATTACTGTTGAAGAAGTGGATCTGCAAATGTTGTGTCACAGGTCAGTCTGAAAAGGCTAAAAATGGACCTGCAAAAAGAACATGTCACAGAGCAGAAAATTTTTCTCACCATTGCAGTAGTACTAAGTTTAGGCAAATTTGTCTCAGGTCAGATAAGCAATGGACTACATGAGACAAACTGGAGGGAACTAAAAATGAGACAGATGAAATTATGAGATGATTCACTTACAATGAAAGATAAGAGAAAATATGTAAAGAGGTAGTCTTTGAAGGCCATGAGCTCAAAAAAGGTGGGGAAGGGCTTTGTGAAGTACACTAGGAGAAAGATCCCTGGTAGAAGTAAATGAGAGTAGGTTCTATAGTATTAGTGGTTAACAATAGCTTGGTAGTTGGAATGGAACAGACATTTCCATTTTTGAGACTGTTTACATGACATTTCTGCAACCATACCTCAGCTGTTAAAAGGAGGAGAAATATATACTGTATCTCACACTGCTGCGTGAGCTGGACCTGTTGAGTGAGCACTGCTATCTTTTTAACCATTTTTCTTCCTTCCTTCCTTCCTGTTGACAAAATTTTGTTGTATATATTACAGGGACAATAAGGATGTCAGCTGAGATCACTACCCTAATATGCAAGATGCTGAACAGAAGAGGTACGTTGCTAGCAGTCTCATCCTAGCTGAACAAATGTGAGCAAAGGGCAGAAATCTTGGCCCTGCTCACAGTCTAGCAGGGTCACCACCAAGACCACCACCCCTACAAGGGTGCTGGGAAAGGACTTTTTACAAGAGCCTGTAGTGATAGGACAAGGGGTAACAGGTACAAATTGAAAATAGGGAGGTTTAGATTAGATATCAGGAAGAAGTTCTTCCCAGAGAGGGTGGTGAGGCACTGGAACAGGTTGCCCAGAGATGTTGTGGATGCCCCATCCCTGTTCAAGGCCAGGCTGGATGTGGCTTTGAGCAACCTGGTCTAGTGCAAGGTGTCCCTGCCCATGGCAGGGGTGTTGGAACTAGATGATCTTTAAGGTCCCTTCCAACCCAAAACATTCTATGATTCATTCTATGATTCTAAGATCAAGCTGCGCTCACTTTACAGAGAATCTTGACACAGTCAAAGGTCAGCCTCTTGAGACCCATAGGAACCCACATCCTGAGTATGCCTGTGTCAGCGTGCTGTGGGTACAGCCACACAAGTCACCTGCATGCAACTGGGCAGGGGAATATTTTAGGTTACGCGTTGTCACTATGGTTTTCTATCACTTGTAAAGCAAATTGGATATGTAGATCTTCACTTGATGTATGAGCAAGCCAGTCAGGCTTTCTGTTATATCACCAGGCTTCCTTAGAAGGAGGACACATTGCCCTCAGAGCAAGGAAAAACATAAACTGGAATGAAAGCATGCAAAAAAAACCCATGTAGGTGAACAGAGAGTGAGGAGAGGAAGGAGAGAAATTGAACTGGATTATTGTTAGGGTTTGGAAAGGTAGAAGGTACATCATCTCCAGTATTTTTTCTATTTGCAATGCTGATTATTAATCAGCATCACCTTCACAGTGGCCACTTGGGCATCAGCAAAGATTGAATGCCCAGAACAGCACTGAGGGGGATATAATCAGCCTCTGAAGCATAGTAATGGATTCATTTGTTACACACACAAAATATAAAACCATAGAAATATCTTCCCTCTTCTCTTTACCCCAGAAGGGCTTTAATGTATGAATTCTTATTAATATTCGCTTCCCTCTCAAGCAGAAGGGTTGTGTGCCTTTAGTGGATAACGTTGAAATGTCACAAATGTTTGCATTGCTGTCCTAAATCAGCGATTCTCCTTGCAGTCATGTAGACCATTTGTATGTAAAGCACAGCTGTACTTGGAAAATGAGGAAATAACAAACCTGAGAAGTTCCCAAACGCTAGGACAGCACAGTATACTCTGTCCCTGTGCCTTTGGATCATGCTGTCATTCCTCACTCCAGGAATTAGACATGGAGGTTAATGAATACCTCTCCTCCCCATTCAAATCCTGGTATAGTGTTGGTATTAGGAGAAAATAGCAAGGCTGCACTCAGAGCAGTGTGTTTAACGATCAGCATCTGCAGATGCAGCCATATATTCCTGACTGCTGAAAAATGCAGTCTCATGTACCTTTGTGGTAGTTGCTTCCCCGGAGGTAATCTGGTGCCTAGCTGACTTTCTTCCTAAAGGAAATGTCCTGATTCTCCCACAACAATGTTGGACTGAATGTGGAGATGACTGGGTGATATTCTACAGCTTGTATTGAGAGGAGGTCCAACAAAATCAAGAGAGTCCTTCTGCCTTTAAAAACATGTGTCTCTATCTCAGCAGCTTAATCTGTGACCCCATGTGTGTCTTGAATGTCAATTAATGGTTTCATTTGTATAATTTATGGTGTGGTAGAAGTCAAAGGTTGTAACTGGGCTTGCTCGGTTTTAAACACCAGTAAAGTAGGCAACAAGTTCTCTGCTGTGGTGTACTTCTATTCCACAACCCTAGCTGTGGGACAAGAAGAGAAGTGACACCGGTGTGATAGAGAAGAATGGGTAAAGGGAGAAAAGTAGGAGGAAAATTATCAGATCAAGAGCCAGAAAGACTAAAGGGAGGCTTGAGAAAGGGGTTAAATTGATGGAGCTTTTCAGTGGTAGGTGATACAGAAGGATAAGATTGTCTACTTTTCATAGTCTGTCAGCTTAATGACACTGAGGTGCATGACAACTGAAACAGCAGTCTCGATGACAGATTTTTCTGAAAGAAACTCAGATGTCCTCCCCAGGTGGGCAGTGCGACTGCCACAAACACGCTGCTGTGGTTAAAAGCACTGGCAAGGTACTATTCTTATGGAAAAACAAGTCACAGTTTAGGAAAGTCTCTGCCATGTGTTTTTCCATCCTTTGTGGTGCATGAGGTGCCAAATGATGTCTTTAGGACAATCTGTTTCAGTGAATTTATGATAGTGCTTCCTCAAGACGGAGACCTTGTTGGAAATATTCCAGGAGCAGGGAGACTGACCAAAAAGGAAAGCAGCTTTTATCATGAGAGAACAGATGTAGCTCAGGTTGGGCTTGTTGCTGTTATAAATGGCTTGAGATTTATGCAGGCCAACAGCGCAAACAACTCCTCCTTGCTATTTCAAATGACTGCTACCAGTTTTATTGTTCCCAGGCAGGTAAGAACAGCACTGGAAAAACAGTATTGTTTCAAACCTATGCTGCTCAGATAATGCCCGTTACTTCTTTGGAGCCTTCTTATTGCTGATCTTTGCAACCAGCTGGCTAATAGCTCTTCTGCACACCCATAAAAAGCAGGGGACATATATGCACCTGTAGTGAGCAATCGAGCAACTATGGCCATGCTGCCTTCTTGTGTTTAATGCTGCCGTGGTTGCTGTCATGGCAGTTCCTGACACTGTTCACCAACTGATATGAGACACCTCAGCTTCGGTAAATCCATCTGTACAGTGAGTGAATTGCACAAGCACGTGGTTACCATATTGGGATCAAACATTTTGAGTCAGTATTGCATTGCTGGGCTGTTCATTGGCATTACTTTGCCCAACCTGTGGGTTTCCATACACAATATCTCACAGCAAGTTGTATAATTAGGGACACCCTGAGAACAGGAATCACCAGATTTTGGTGAAGATGAAGTATAACTGGCATGTTTGACCAGTGATGTCATATTAAAGTGACCCACTTTAATAACTTATTGTATCATTTCTCCCTGTGCCTCATTCTGTTAAAGTTTCAACACAAAGAGTATACTTGGTAAATTATATCATCTTGGTGAGTGTGAGGGCTGAGGGACTCCCAGGGGTGTAGAACAAGGAGGTTTTTTACCCAGCTCAGCCACAAGCTCCTCTTGGCTTTGCCATTTTCTTTCTCTCTGCTCCAGTTCTTCCTTGGTGACGGAAGGATAAAAATTGCTTCATTCCTTAACAAGTGAAGTGTGTGCTGACTATGGCTGAAGAACACCTCATTTGCCCTTTCCAGGTCTGTGCGCAGGACAGGCAGCTAAGGACACGCAGTGGCACTACTTCCTCCACGCTTTTATTATGCTCAGTTTTGTATTTCATCTCTTGCAGAATTTTTGTGGCAGACAGCATATGGTGCTGTAGTACCTCACAACCCACCTGCTGTACTGGCCGCCTGGCAAAACTGCTGCTGCTACTGCTGTCACAGTATTTTTGCTCTGTAGTGTTAGATCGTTTAAAAAATTCTGACAGGCTGTCACCCAACAGCTGGTCTTCGCATGGGAAGATTAACCTCCAAAAGGTTACTCATCTCCATCACAGATTTTGTAATAAGAAACTGTTTAACGGAACAAGACCTGAAAGGGGAAGAGCTCCTGCAACAGGGCAAGTATAGCCATGGCCATGTGCTCAGAGCTCACCTCTGCTGAAAACCATCACATCGTGTGTCGGTGCGGACCGGTTTAAAGCAAACTCGTTCATCCTACCGCTGCAGCATTAGAATCCCCGTGCTGAAATTACATATTTATTCACATCTAAACTTGAAATAATCACAGTGCATGGCAGAACTACTAGTGATTGCTTTGTCTGATCGCATTCTTAATTACCGTTACGCAAATATGGTGGGTAACGTTTAGACTTCAGGACGTGGAAACATTAACCGAAATGAAGTACAAGACCAACCACTAAGGAGTTCTAGCACTATGCAGAACCTCATTGACCCTGGGCAAGTCAGCAGAATTGCAGATGTCTTTAAATACAATGTAGATACTTATTTAACCCAGAACAAAGCTAGGAGAAGTTAACTCCATGTTACCCCCTACTCTGATCATTGCTGAATGAGAAATCTTAGATAGTGTTATTCCAAATTCTGATAAATATTTACCTGTCAGCCAACAAAAATGGGAGATAATCTGAATAATGAATTTGAGTGTCCACAACTTGAAGTCTGTCAGAAGTGGTTTACAGAAGGTCCTGAAGAAATCTCTGCTGAAAACTCCAGCTTTTCCTGTAAAAGTGAAGTTTCCAGCTTTTAATTTTCAGCTCATTTTCTTTTCATGTTTCCTGTGAGTTTTTAGGCAAACAGTAAAGTGGCTTTACTGTTCTCTCAGCCTGTCCTGTGAATAGGGCTGACCAGTCAGAGGAAGCCAGTAGTTCCTGCTCCTTCATATAAGGGCCACCTTCAATTTTGCATTTATACGGTGACACCATCATATAGAATGCCTTATATATCACCATAGATGAATGCCTTTGCTTTGGACCAGCTTTATCACTGTCACAGAAGGTGTCATCATTGCCTATAGCAACGACTGCTTCCCTCAGCAATATCTATGACAGAGTGTCTCCGTGATTTGCTTTGAGAATGAAGTTCAGATTTTGAAAAGCAAAATCAATTCATGCTCTCATGCATACTCCCAGATTATGAGAGCATTGTTATGAGATCACCCATAAGAGTTAGCAAACAGATCATTAGAGTAATTCACTCGATATGGTTATGGCAAAGCTAATTCACTTTTCAGCCATGTAATAAGATCCCATAGGGTCATTACTTCTTTGCTACATCATCAAAAATAATGAGATTCATTTTTCTCAGTTTATGTGGAAATAGATACTGTCTCTTGTCATCCTCAGCTGAGTGAAACTGACAACTGCAGCAGTTCCTTTCTTGAGGTTTTCCAAGGTGAAAAATTGTTATTTAAAATGTGAGATTTGATGCATTAATACTTTCCCTAACAGTTGAAGCTTTCATCACTACCAGGATGTGTAGATGGATGAACAACTGTGATAATAAGATTTCTTGTATGTTATTTCAGGGGAAGAAGAATTGTCAGGTTCATTAATGGAGAAAAATAAGACATGAAAAATTATGCTAAGATGAAAATTTATTGTCATCACATGTAGTATAAATCAGTATGCTTTGCTTATGTGCTTGACAGGAGAGACACTATAAGCTGCTTGAAGGGTCTATCAATTTAGGAAGGGGATATACTAGGCTCTTGGTAATGATGCATGTGCAGAAGGTACATGTTTCACCCATAGTAGTGCTCACTATTTCAGCAGACATCTTGTTGGATAACAGATTCCACACTGCATTTGGCATATAATTGAAGAAAAACTTTTGCATTATCATTTTGGGGACTTGTGCAAATATAAACAAAAATCTCTAGAGTTTAAACTGATGCGACTGAAGATCCAAATAATTTTCTAGATTTGGCAGCTAATGTTACATTTTTGCCTATATAGCAAATTTGCTGGCTTTTCCTCTGTTATCTGCCTTCCCACTTAGTACTTTCAACACTCTCCTTGATTTTCACTCCTCAGCATGTAATGTAATTTTGGGAATTGTAGGAAGAGAGGGACAATGTTTCCTATGGTAGGTTTTTATTTCTGATACTTATGCAGTTAGCCAAAGACTTACCTGGAATGTGATCTGCACAGGGGGTGAGATAATCGTGCATTTCATATAGTGGAGGTATACACGCCAACTTGTCATTTGAAAGTATGATATTCTCTGCTGTATTCCTTACAGCAGGCTCAGAATAACATTTGTTAAACTCATATAGTATCAGTTTATTGGTAGCAAGCCTCATGCTTATAGCAACATTACATTCTTGTAACATCTACCTGGGTATTTCACCTTTGTCAGGCTCCAGTCAGTACTCTAGTGTCACTGTTTGCTGCTGCTTTGGACAAGGTTTTGAGAGTGTTTTTGTTATAATCCTCTTGCATTTCAAATGATTTTGCTTTTTGTCTCATAGACAGTGCCTGGGGTTGAAGCCTGGCCTAGTCAGTGCCTTTGTAGTTTTGTGACTAATGCATGACTGTCATAGTCCAGTTAGTCTTATAAGCACTGTAGTATGCACTGTGCATCTCTTTGGAGACATCTAAATTGTATTAGCCCAGCTAGTGTGTGATTATGCTATTTACCAATATGATCAGATGATTCATTGGAAATGCAGGAACTGAAAAATACTGACATTTTCAGTTAAATAAAATGTCTTTTAAGAACTATTTTTGTTATTCCAGTATGTCTTTTTATACCATTTCATACTATGCAGGACTCTGTTCAGGAACCTACAATTCAACCCAAAGGTGTATAGTATGACACCAGTATTTATTTATATTAAAGAAGTATCCTGAAATTCCAATCACTATCAAGATACAGAGAGGTAATCCTAGTACAGAAAACACAGAAGACCTTTCAGTCTACATAATCAGACAAGAATGGGACAAAAGGTGAAGACAACTGGAAATATATAGAAAATCTGTCTGGTGCAGCAGGGTCATAGGAAGCATTAGGACCACGTCTTCATTTCCTGGTTTCTATTTATCTTAAGTCTTGTCTAGATTTGGGGGTGCTGCTGACAGAAAGGCATCCATTGAAGGAGAACAATATTTATAGCAACAGGGAAAATCAGAATTGTTTGAACAAAGGTGGTTTTACAGCAAACTGACTTGGGAAACTGTTTATTTGCAGGGTATTATTTGCATCTGTTGCTTTACCTATTAAACCCCATCTTTATCTCAACACAAAAGCTTTCTCACTTTTACCCTCTGATTCTCTCCCTCATCCCATCAAAAGGGAATGAGCAAGCAGGTGTGTGGTGTTTAGGTACCAGCTGGGATTAAACCATGCCAACAGGGAACCTGGTTCCTTGTATAGACAGGCACTATGGGTCTTGCACCAACCAACCAATTTAACGTAGTGTTAGCACATACTCCAGAGGCTGGTTAATGTGTCATGTTGGCTTTCCACAGTACTGTCGTGTGACCCACAGGGAAACCAAAAGTGCATAGGTCCTGAGACAGTTCTTTGAGACAAGTACATATGGACAGTACTGTAGTCCTTAGTAGTAATGAATTTACAGAGCATCCTTTTTACCCTTCAGTTCTGAAGAGCAAGTGGTAAAAATTGACTTCCTCTGATAGGAATCCAGGAGAAAAGCAGCTGACAGCCAGACCCCTTGGGGACAACCTGTCATATTCCCACAGGATGCTGCCTGTCTCCATGCAACTCATCCTGTGCTTCCCGTACTAACAATATATATATAATTTGAGCACCACGATTCCTGCGCTAGCAGCAGGAAAACCTTATGTAAATTCCACTCTTGTAGGAAACTTTGTGAAAGATTCATTGTGCGTGAGATTGCACATAAGGAAATCTACATCTGAATGGCAAGTGTCTTCCCATCTAGTTTGCAAAGTCCCATTGAATTTTAGTACGGCGGTATCAGTTTGTGCTCATTAAGAAGCTGATTGCTTCAGTTTCCTTAAAGTATTTCCTAGCCTAGACAATAGCTGAACATAAAAAAACCACTCCTTATATGTCAGCTTAATTAGAAGTGACTAATTTAATGAGCACAGTGTAATTAATGTCTATTATGTCATGCAAAGATCTTATTTCAACAAACTGGGTAGATTTTTCTTTCTTCTGTAACTGTAGCAGCCTGATTGTATTTGATCAATGTAATAAAAGGTACAGTCACATTATATGGCTTGCAGGCCTTCACTGGGAACCTTAATTGCCTATTTACTAGTGCTCAGTACATCGGACTGGGCATCCTTAACTGCAACGTGCAGCATGCTGTCTCAGTGGAAGTTTACATGATGTTCTAGTCTGAGGCTATTTCTCCATTAAGTTCTGAATTCAGGTGAAGAAAGAGAAAAGAATAGAAAGAACAGCAAATGCAGAGAGATTGCAGTGTACAAAGTCCATTCAGCCTTCTCTGTCAAAGGGAAAAGAAAGGACTTCGTTTACGCATGTTTTTAAATTGGGACCGTCATTTGAGAAAACCTAATTTTTGTCAATGTCAAATATAAGCAAAACCACAAGGTGATGAGTCCAAATTCCTGTTGGATTTAAAAGCCAGCTTGAATAAACAAACCACAAATATGGGAGTTTTGGAGGCAAGATTTCTGTTTTGAACCTTGAATTACAGATTTCTCTCTAAATGTGAGACTAATGTTATAGTTTTAACTCCATGCTCAGAATGATTACTCCTAGGCTTTATTTCTGTGAAATCTAATCTCTCTTGTATTGAAGAATGGGAAAACTAGTGAAGAAATGCTTTTTCTATATATGAGTTTCCTAGAAGAGTGACCTTCAGTTCTATGGTGCTGAACATTGTCGAATTTCAGGTATTTTTAACGGAAAAGTCTTGTGACAGATTCAGAATTGTCCCTCAATTAAGCCTGATTCAGTTATTATTTAAACTAGTGTAAAGAAGGAGCAGCTTTTTTTTCAAGACAGGAAAATGCAATTGACAGAAAAATAGTAAAAACAAAGTAAAAATCAGATCTTGCGATTTCCTAATATGCCACCTCAATTCAATGAATTTAGGTACATTACTGGCAGCATTGAAACATGAAATTACAGTGGGATGAGGAAGTCCTTTTTTCAGATATAGAGAAAAATAAAATGGTGCAACTCATGCAAATCATAAAACGTCTCCAAAGACCAGAAAATCTCACAATGAAGAAATAAACATATAAATATAAACATATAAATATAATGTGGAAAAGCAAGCACTTCAAGTTGTGTGTATTAAGACAGCTCAGATTCAGACAGCCCAAATGACACGTCTTAATGTTCAACAATATGAAGATGTCTTTCAGTATTTAAGGACAGCTGCCTTACTGAACTTTGGTAGGATGTTCTTGTAGGCATTCCCATCTTTTTATAGTTCATATTAGATATGCTTAATTTAGGCTCTCTTTGTATGTTAGAAAGCATTTATCCTTAATATGCATAAGAAGGACTTTATTATTATTTTATGGCACGTGGTATTAATTTTCAGTGTCACAGTTTTCCCTGTAGACTAAAACAAAGGCATCACATCTTGAGAGCTTTATCAAGAGTTACAGCGTTCTTGTTCTCAGCATTATTTGAGGGTCTTTGCTTCCTTATAATTTTCTCAAAGTTGTGTCAGAACCAGAATGGCTGCTAAAAGCAATCAACAGTTGTGATATAATTATAATCATAATCTTTGTGAAATAACCTATTTACGCTTAGCATGTGTTTGCAACACTAGTGAAATAGGCTGCTCTCCACAGTGCACAAATGAAAGCCGCTCCAAATCTGATCAAAAAATTTAGTGGTAAGGAGTGAGGAACTTCTTGTCTCTGCGTGAACACGACATCCATTCAATTCCACTTACCAATCTCCATTCCACTAGACATAATAGCAAAATGTATATTGCCTACAATAGCGTCAGATTTGTCCTTTTGAGTACGTAGGCTCTTGCTATTACAAGTTATAATGGCATGCTGGGGAGAGGACTGGAGATAGGACATCATAAGACTATTTGAGTCAAATCTGATAAAAGATGTTATGAACAAAAGAGAAGTTCACTAAAACATGTACATTCTTGCTTTATATAGGGCCAAAACTGAATCCTGCTTTTCCCTAATGAAGTCAGTTGAGTTTTGATACTCAACTTATTTTATGTCTTTATTTCTCGCCTAAATGCAGATACTTAATGTTACAGCTATAGCTCACAGTGTAGCAGAGATCCCATCAGAACTGAAATCTCAGTGCCAGTCACCTGCTTCATTTATTTCTTGCTGTGAGCCTAATGAGAAAACAGCCAGAGCTACCCTGAGAATCTGAGAGGAGAAATAACACTTTTCCAGACGTACTAGGAAGTTCAAACTGTTCTGAACATGGGAGCCAGTAAGAGCAGCTGAAGTATCAAGAAATATCATTGTGAAATAAATAATCATCTCATTCTCAGTGTGATGGTCTCAGATTGTGAGTGTCAGAGCCACAGGAAGAAAAAAAGGGAATTGGGAAAAAATGTACTCAAAGCCTGGTGAATTGAATTAAAGTTTATCCAATGGCTTCAATGGAAATTGCATCACAACACTTTTACTCCCACCTTCCCTTGTGAGCAAAAATCTCTAAGAATGCCCAAATAAATTACATCCTCAAGATTTTTTACTAACTCCTAAATGTGCAGCAGAATTGGTATCCATGAGATAAGCAGTGCCAGAGTTGATAATTTTGAGAAGAATAGAGGTTTCCAAACATTATGTTTACGTAGGAAGATGGAATTTAAGATAACTGTATGCCTTGGTTGAGGGAAGAGAGTGAGGTAGCAGTTCTCATTGCTCAGTGAATGCCTATCCCCTTTGAACTGAAATTTCTTTGGTCTGCAAAGTCAGCAGAAGACATTACAGGAAGAGCTGGTTGAAAAATTGTTTTACATTAAATAAAATAGTCGGAAAATGTTTACCTCTAGCTTTTCCAGAGTGCTTGAACTTTGAAAAAAACCTTGACTGGTTTTGATCAGAAGTCAGTTTCTTTTGGTCAAGCCTAAAATACTGCAAGATAAAAGAATGGTCTATATTCTTATGGCCTAGCCATTTTCTTACTGTCACAGAAAATTTTAGGGATAAATTGATCTGTGTTTATAACTAGTGATTTTTGGTACTTTGGGTAATCTAGGGTAATTCAGAAGGTTTTATTCTGAAAAAGCAAAGCTGCATACTTTCTACAAATGCATTATTAAGAGCTCCCTAACGGGTCTCCATATCTGCCAAAAAAATGGGTCACAACAGAAGTCTCTGAGTATCGCTAAAATTTAAAAAAAAAAAAATTTCCCATTTTTCCATTCCATCCCATGTATTTGTTTAACATGGAAAGCCCTCAGCCACTAGAGAGGCTGGTGGCAGCATGAGATGCCAAGACATTTATTGTAGCAGAACTGATTTCAGAGATTCTGAGAGAAAGCATTTGTCATTTCCTAACAATGCCATTGTCTCCATGTCACCAGTATTAAGCTTGAGCTTGATCAAGGGCCATCATGCTGAATAATATAAAAACACAGAGAAGGTCTTTCAGTCCTGCAGAAGAACATTAACAATGAGAGCTAGGATCTGTCTGATTAGATAGCATGTAGAAGTTCAGTGATTGCATTATTATTACTTTTAATGAGTGTGAATGTCACATTGCATAGCAAATATAAAAAGTCATTTGACTGTATTTGCCAGAAAAGTATCTTGTAACAAAAGGAGTAACGACTGGTTGTTCAAGTGCAGGGAGCAAGGGAGTATATCTCAGCATGGGACTCCTCATGAAAACAGCATCCATTCTGGCATTGCTCCCGGGCAGAGCAAGCTGTGTGGTAACTGATCGGGTGTGTAATCTAAAAATTATTATGCTCTGCTATTACAAGCCTGGTGGGTGATCAAAGAAATCTATTGCTCCTCCCCTACCTGCAGCTTCATCTCAGCTAATACAAAACATTGCCTTTTTCTTGTTGTGCCCTCATCTTATGACTCAGTAATAAAAAGCATTGACTCAAGTTGATTCTTGCAACCCAGCTTCGAGATGTTGTTGTCTGGTTGTTTCTACACTCACCCTATGGTGGATACAGATGCAGATCCATTCTGTTCTTGTTGTGTCGGTAACCACATTCTGTAAATCCTTAGGCTTGGCACCATAGGCCCCTGCACACACACCAAGATTCCTCTTCTCTACAGGACCAGGATGCAATTAACACATTTTTACAGAAGACAGAGGCTGTGTGTGTAGATATGGACTTAATTGCCTGGTTTCTAAGGAAAATTTACATTTCTTGCCCTTGATATGTTTAAGAGGTAGGGAATTGCACAAAGGTTGGGGAAGGAGAAATGGAAAACCTGGCCTTATTTTGAGACCATTTATTGTCTTTTCTCTACAAATTTTTGCCCCACATGGACTGCAGCTTCTTGAACATCACCTAAGATGATGTGGTACAGAGTGGTGCTTGACCAGGTTAGAATGATCAAGCCATGGGGAGGTATAAGGATTTTTACATTTGCGTCACACAGGAGCAAAGGAAACAACATTTTTATTTCACTTTCACACAATGTTGGATATCAGGCTGTGCTTCATTTTAGGAGGTTCAGTGAGAGAATTGAGTGCAGAGGTAATGGAGCCTCAGTGGGAGATGTGCCTCAGTGAAGGTTGAATAAAAACCACAGCGGTTTATGTCAGTGAGTGCCCAGGATACAGCTCTGAATCACAGAATGTTTTAGGTTGGAAGGGACATTAAAGACCATCCACTTCCAACCCCCCTGCCATGGGCAGGGACACCTTCCACTAGACCAGGTTGCTCAAAGCCTCATCCAGCCTGGCCTTGAACACTTCCAGGGATGGGACATCCACAGCTTCTCTGGGCAACCTGTTCCAGTGCCTCACCACCCTCTCTGGGAAGAACTTCTTCCTGATATCTAATGTAAACCTCCCCGCTTTCAATTTAAACCCGTTACCCCTTGTCCTGTCACTACAGACCCTTGTAAAAAGTCCCCCCCAGCTTCCTTGTAGCCCCTTCAGGTACTGGAAGGCTTCAATAAGGTCTCCCCAGAGCCTTCTCTTCTCCAGGCTGAAAAAACTCAGCCCTCTCAGGAGAGGTGCTCCAGCCCTCTGAGCATCTTCGCGGCCTCCTCTGGACTCACTCCAACAGGTCTAAGTCTTTCCTATACTGTGGACCCCAGAGCTTGCAGAATGGTATCTGCTCAGAATTTTCGAGCCTAGACACTCCTTTCAGCACACTTCAGATTAGCTGTGCTTTGTTGCCATTAATTCACTACTGTTTTCCTATCATAGTGACAAGATTAAGTCTCATCCCCAGATAGATGGTTTGGAAGAATTCTTTAAGAAGTGGCAGTCTTCAAATGGTCATGATGAAATTTTCATTTTTTTCTGGCAGTTTCCACACAAGGATATATATAAACTTTAAAACTTTTCCTTCGGTGCCTAAAGCAGGAAGACCTCATGGTCCTTCCCTCCTCACACATGGCAGTACAGGTTTTAAGTCTAGGTCCACTGCTAAATATTTCTGTATTCCTGCTCAGAGAAGGTCCCAGGAGGAGCTCACTTCTCTCCAATGCCTTCTGATAGCTTAGCTTCATCAGCCACATACTGTTCAGTTGTGAACCTTATCCCCAGCATACTTAGCGGGGGTGAGAATATAAAACTGAGGCCCAGAAGTTTGAGTTCAATCCCAGGTTTCACCATAGGTCTTCCCAGCTGTCTGTTTTGTGTTCCCTCGCAAGACCACCACCTTGCAGTGTGTTTATGCAGTGATTAGCATGCTGGAGGCCCACTCCCTGATGCCTCCAGAAAGCGTTGTGATAAACATACACAGAAAGAGCTTGTTTTTTCAGACCTTAGAATCATCACAAACAATGGCTGGGTTTCAATTTTTCTGTCAACTATCTATAGATAGATTGTGAGGAAAAAACCCGGAATTTTCAAGCATTCACCAAAAAATAATTTCTTAAAGCAAAATGGTTCATTTATCCTGCGCAGGATAAAGCCATATAGAAAATAGTAACAATCTGCCTTTTGAAGTGTCCTGTATTTTTTGACAGCCTTAGCCCACAGCCTTTGATTAGATAAAGACCTTAATATTGCATTACATTAGAATTACCTACATTATGGCAGCTGCTTGTTGCAATTGTGTTGACATGACTAGCTTCTTGTGTGAATGTATTCTGCTCTTTCTAATCTCTTTAGCATCAGCAGCAGGACATTTTATTTGCAATTGATTTTTAAATTTAAGAGTAATTGGAATTTAAGTGCAGTTACCTTCTTGCAACAGGGACAGGTTGATACTGTTTAAATCCCAATTATGCACTGATTAAAAGTGATTGCATTGCCAAAGTGAGCAAGGGCTACAATTTATTTCATTCTTAAAGGCTTAGCATAGAGAATTAATTGTATTTCCAGGAAAACAGATGATCACAAAGAGGAAGCAATTAAGAGTTCATTGTTGAATCATAAATTTCCTAGCAATTTTTGGAAGGTAGACAACGTAGACTTAACTTTGAGAGCAGATCTTGTTGACAAGGATTAGCAATTTGATAGTTTTGGTATTTGATGATCCATGCTTTTACCTACTGTCAGTCAGTATACTAAGTTTTATTTAAGCATCTGAAGCAGAAATGGGTTTATTTTCACTTGGGAATATCCAGTCTTGTGTAGTGATCTGGTGTTCGCTGTGTTTTCAAATTTAATAATGAAATGACAGCCTGCAAATTGTTCTCATATAATAAATAGGATAAACAAAACCAGTCACACTTTTCGTATGAGCAGGAGTCATTTCATAAACACCATAAAAAATGAGAAAGCACAAGAGGGAAACCAGAGCAGCAAAATACACTTCTGCAGTAGTGACAGGGTAAAACCTGGAGTCTAAACAGGTTAGAGCTGGGAGTTCTGAATCCAAGCTTTGTGACTGTCACAGGCAATGATTGAACCCAGTCTGAATGATCCTGGATTTTGGGAAACACTTAGTCCAGATCTTTGTATAGTATTGCTTTTATTAATTTTCTATACACAAGATAAGTCTGTAGAGTATAGTGAGCTCTGTTGTTGTATCTGATCCCTCACTGATGGAATATCAAGATTCCCAATGAAGTGTATGGGCAGTATATGCCAGTATCACGGTGTGAATTGAAAGGCTTTTTATCTTGGTTTTAGGGTTTTATTTTCTCTCTCTTTCTGTATAGAAAACTGGTTACCTTAATTCCTACCAGCTTGTTATTAGCAGGAGAGATTTCAGTCATGAACAACAGAAATGGCAAACAGAGTTGCCACTGTGCTTTTATGATTGCGTGAGCCATTTAGTTCAGTTCACACAAATCATCTAAAACAAGCAGCTTCAGAGAATCCAGTGAATGAAAGATGTTTCCAGAGACACGGAGGGTAGGACAGAGAAAACTGACATTGTTTCCAGAGTATCTGGAAGCAAGGAAAATCAATGTTCTTTCTACAGCCGTTGAGGAGCCTGAAGATGCACGAGTAACTTTCAGTTGTTTTGACTTTCTCTCCGTTTTGGTTTTTTCTTTTTTTTTTTTTTGCATACGTTATTTAGACAAAATGGCAGCTAAATACCACAGCAGCCCACCCAAGGCTTTGTTATTTTGAATTCCAATAATTATAACTTCTGAGCAGAATAACTACTCGTATGTAACCCATGAAATCTAGGTGACATGATTGTTGTCTGAAGGAATATCCTTTGAAGGGTACTTACTGACTCAACTGCTTTCATTTTGGAGAATGGGTTGGGGAGGGCTGAGATTTGTCTTCTTGTCACAAGAACCATTTTATTTTGCCTCTTTGGTCTCAGCCTCTGTTGACTTCATAGCCTACAGTGCCATGTCCAAGGCACAAAGGGACATGGTGCCATCATGATCAGTACTGTCACTCTGAAGATGAGATTGTGTAACATTCACCACAGCCCAACTAAAAGTCGCTGAAGGGACATTCTGGCCCTTAATTTTTTTTCTGATGAATGAACAGAATCTGCTGGAAGAGGGGAGCGTTGTCCAGGGCACAGGCTCAACTCAGCACTGTTTCAGACAAGTGCTTCACTTCACTGCTAGGTTGCTGATGCTGGTCCCCCAGGACACAGGGAGCTCCAGTTTTTGTCAGACTTTGAGAAATCTCCCAGTATTTCAGTGACAGTGGTGCAGAGAACAGTGCCACCACTGGGTTAGATTTCATTATGCCAACAATTAATAGTCAAACTTAGTAGTCACTATTAACCCATAACTTCAGAGAACACGCAGGTTCCTCCTTTTAGGATATTAAGATGTATGGGGATTTTCCAATCTGTAGAATGAATTGTCACTGGGAGACCACTGTGGTACAGGAAACGTATGAATTCTGCAACCTTTTTCATATCATTTTACCAGGTGATAGATACAGCCGGCTCACTCTGTTCCCTTTTTTTTTTACCACAGACACAAGTTCATGCCAATTGTGAAGATTTTTTGTTTTAGGTTTTATTAACTTAAAATCCATTCAGTGGAAGATGCACATCCATAACAAAACAGGCATACAGAAACATGTTTTCTTTTTATTTTATACTTGTCAGCTAGTAGTGGAATCAAACATCAGGATACAAGTCAAAAGAAAAATCCTTGATTATGGACTTAGGAAAGGCTCGAGTCATAGTAATAATCTGAAAAGCAGTCATCAAAAAGTGTAGTTTCAACTGAAGGACTAGATTTAGTAGGGTGAATGCATAGCAGTTTCACTTAAATAAAAAAATGGACCAAAATCTGAACAGTTAAATAGACTTGCTGCTTCAAATAGTCCTTCAAGCAGACACTGTCATTTTGGGTGACTCACTTGAAGTCAGTGGATTGTCTCCAGATGTATACTGGCAGTATTGAAGTGAAACCATCGATAATTACGAATTCTGGTCATGAGTTTAGGTGGCAATTTCTTTCTCCTTAGTGACTTTCTATTGTGGTTGAAACATAAACCACTTCAACAGCTCTACTCAATACTTGTTTACTGTCTCTAGTAGAACAGTTTTTACCAACCCTTTCTTGAACCATAATGATCACCTAGGGAGCTCTGAACACTGTCCATCCTGGGCATTGGCTCAAGATATTACTCAAAAAATTGATTTTGCCATCATTCTTTTTATGTGCATTGGTTTCTCAATTACATGATTTATAAGATCTTTCAGGCTCAATTCCTGCATTTGAGAAGATGCAGAAAAAGAACAGGTCTAACGCAGGGTGGCGTGTAAGCCTAAATTTCTTTAGGGAATGCTGTTCCAAAACCCACTGAAATAACTAGACTTTTTTTTCCTGTCTTCAATGGGATTTGTGTCAGGCTCAGAGAGGATTTATAGATCACAGAGTCTTGGAGTCATGGAAGTGTTAATGTGTAATGTATGCATAATAACAGAATGGTGGTTAGAAATCAATATTAGAGTTTTTCTTATGAGGAAATAATAGAAATATGCTACTCCTGGGATTTAATGCAGAATGAATATAAAAAGAACCAGGACTAATGTTTTTCTGTGCTCTGAGAATTAAGAGGATTCTAAGACTAATCAAAACCTTTCACACACTCTTTTTTTCCCATGTTCTAAATGGATCAAAATTTTGAAAATGTAACTCAGATTATTGTTTTTGTACAAATATTTTACAATCTATAAACAAGACCTTTACTTTGTAAGCAACTTCTGTATGGAAAAAAATTAATTTCCCATAAAGAATTCACAGGAAGAGCTGTATGTTCCAAAAGCACTTTCTATTTATTTCACCTCAGTATGTCATCTGACCAACTTCTTTTTCCAGAAGGAGGATAACTGAAAACATATGCTTGGTTATTCAATATTTTTTTAACTTCTTAGATTTCAGTTATACGGACATAAGCTTGACTCAACCTAAGGATGGACAAAGACTTTTGAGACAGCTGTGAAACTTTCCATAGTTTCAGAGCTAACAGAATATAGCAACAGACCTGTTTCCCACATCTTCATTACCATTTTCCTCTGACTTATACCTAGGTATTATGAAGCATCCAGCAGACATGGCTAAATTTATTAAAGTAAAAATTATATGAGGTCATGGCACCAGCACAATATCATTTGGTGATGAAGCCATTTCTCTTTACAGTCACTTACAGGCACTGACCTGGTGTCCAGTGGGAAGGGGTCAGCATGGTGCCCTTTTGCAGTCTTCCTTCTTATTCAACAGTCTGTTTCTGTTTGGAGAATCTGTTACTTGTTAAAATGTTTGAGTAACCGAGTGTATTCTACTTGAGTACTGCCACTCACCCACCAAGTGTTTGCAGAACATTTGTGGGTTTCCAAGACATTCCTAAATTGATGGTGGTCTCCTGTGATTTCCAGGAAAATCCACGCAACCATAAAAAGTCAGATACCTTGGAATTAAAAGGAGAGTGTTCACCAACAGTTTTGAAATAAGAATACACATTGCCAAGAAAATAAAGTCAAAACAGCTTTTGGTTTTTGTTTGGTTTGGTTTTTTTGTTTTGTTTTGTTTGGGGTTTTTTTTCCTTAAAAATGTTAAAGAGCTCTCTACTGAGCCTGGTCAGATCTTTTTTGTTATCTGAGTTCATATGAGATGAAGCGAGAAAAGCAAGCTCCTTTTCTACATCTTTAGCATTTCAGAATAGGGGGTCAAAGGCAGGGTTTGACTCAGATGTTTTGCTGTAAAACCTATATCTCCTCCTGTAGATTTTTCCTATCACTGTACAGCCTAGCTGAGCAGAGTATTAACCTTTTATTTTTCTCTTTTGAACTGGCTGTGACTGTAACCACTATTTGCCTTCTTTCAATCTTATTTTCATGTTTCTTTTGTTCCAAAAGAATTTTGGGATCTAGTCAAAATGCTGCTGAGGAATTGTTAGAGTTTACCCAAATTTTGTTTCTGCTACAAGTGAATTTAATCCCAAATCCTGCAGGTGAATTTAATCCCAAATCAATTCTCTGCTCACTGCAACCAGCTGAACAGAATTCAAACTAGTATAAAAGTTTTCTCATAGACTTCACTTTGATGTACTTGATCTATCACATTTAGGTGTTCTTCAGGAAAATACCTGGGAGCTAATTTCTTATGGATGAGTAGTCTAAGTAACAGTCATCTCTAGTTCAGCAAGCAAAGGTAAGTGCTTTGAAGAGGCTTCATAATAGATTATGAAACTAGTTGTTTAATAGAAATTTTTTCTCAAAATTTTCAATGGCACAGCACATGTTCTTGAAAGGATTTATTCCTTTGTCTCCTGAATGGCAATGATACTAATGCTTCAACCTAAAGAAGCATATGGGCATTTGTTTGTAGGTAGTGTGTACTCTTAAACAGGTGCAGAGAGTAATTGACATGTGACTAGTTGCCTGAAATTAAAACTATGCATTCAAAGACTACACCTCATAATGTATGCTGTTTAGTGTAAATAAGAGACTCAATTGATGTCTTGAAGACAATCTTTATTTCAGTATTTCCTAATGAAAGCCTGGACTTGGAAATCTTGGTATTTTTGAAGTGGGGATTTGTGTCCAGAGTTGTCCACTTTCTTTCTGAGGTTAGCACAAATCCTTTCATAGCTTTTGGTTACCATACATTCCTGACTATTGGCATAAACTCAGAAAGAAGAAACCATAGGTCAGTGTGTTTTCTGTATGTTATGTGACAGAACAGAGCTTGGGAAAGGAAGCAGATATAGCCACTTACTTGCTAAATCTAGCAGAGAATGAAATGAAGAATTCCAGCCCTATAATCTTGTAATTAAAATCTTGGCAAGTCGTTGCTAAGTTATTATTTTATTTTCCCATTGCTTTAGCAATGCAAGAAGCAGAAAATTTTACTGATTAAAAACAGCTTAATACAAATCTCATAGGACACGTTATTTTTAGACCAGTTTTTATTACAAAATCTATAAAAAAAGAAATGCAAATATTTTGATACATTAATCTTTAAATTAATGCAGGAATATAAACATATAATTTTGTTTCAGACCATTTATGAAGAATGGCTGAGTTTAGGAATAACAGTTGTGCTGGTATGCCATCTCAGCTTCTGGCACCACCCTTTGGAATGAAGGCTCAGTTGAAATAAATAGACAAAGATTCCTGTAATATTTACATCCATGTACAAAACTATTACAGAATAAGTCAAAGCAATGTGTGTATGAAGTGAAATTACTTTTTAGACAAGATCCATCACAGAATAAAACCTTTATTACTGTTGTCATACGCCTGATCAAAGGATGATAACATGTCAATTAGTGTACATACATATTAAACACAGATTAGTATTTCAGAAAGCAGCTCTTTCTCTTCAACAGGACAGGTCAAAACCAGAAAGAGATGAAGGGAAATTAACTCTAGAAACAGGAAGCAATTTGACCATGGCCAGGGACTATGTCAGCTGCCAAGCTGGGTATCGATCTGGTAGACCATCAAGAATAATTCTTCTCTTAGCTCTTTAGCATGGGCTTGTTTTTGAAAAAACTTCTTTATGAAACTTTAGGCTCTTCTTGGCTTGTTCTAATCGCCCTGTAACTTGCTGATGGACAACCTGAGAAGCTGAAGATGGGTTATTGTTTAGGAGTTATGTTACTTTACTGGTTAGTCTTGACACTTGCTCAATCCAATTTGAAAAGACAACAAGAAGGTCCCTTATCTGCTTGGAAATTGTGAGGAAGATAAACCCTGCAGTAAAACGGGAATAAGTGAAATGCAAGTGGATCATAAGTTTCTAGAACAAGATCGTGGACAACACCTTCAACTAGTCCTGCACTTTGATGCTGTACAAACCAAAGTGAGAGTGAGTCCCAGGGGTAGCATCAAGGGAACAGATAAACAAAACAAATGTTCTTATTTCAAAGAGACGTTCCAACCAAATTAAGGCTTTGTAGCAAGGTCAAATAAAAGCCATAGAAAGTATTTTCTTTTGCGAAAGAAACTGGATTTCTGTCTGTATTTTTAATCTGTTACTGAAATCATCACGTGAAGTACTTGGAATTCATGAGAAGGCCAGGATATTTTGTTATGTAAACCCATGGTTTCTTGCTTTGTGGACAGTCTTAAATTTTTTCTCATCTGTGACGGGCTGAATGTTGCTGTGGTTTGTATGGCGAAGATCCTGGGTTCTTCTGTCCCTAGCAAGGTGTCTAGGCTGAAACAAATCTATGTTCAGTCAGCTCAGTTAAGGGCACTCCATGATGGTGATTCCTCTCCTCAAACAGCCAACCAGTAACAAAATACTTTGGGAACTGGAGATGGGTGATGTGGATATTTTCTTTCCCAGAATAAGAACAGCAGAGGCTACTTTGGTTCTCAAAATAACTTTGAAGAAAGATTTTGTGTTGAACAATACAGGCTGGGAGGGGAAAATGATGAGCAACACTAACAAACCAGAGAACTGTTTCCACAGACCTCTTAAACTGTTCAAAGGTTTTCCCTTGTTACTCCCTCACCCAGAAGTAGGTATGTAACATCATTGCACCCGACAACTTGACATTCCCTCCAAGCAGGTAAATTTTTTATTAGGATACTGCATTAAAAAACCATACGTTAATATGTGAACTTAGAGAAATCTTGGTCTGTGTGCATGCTATTCCCCATGATAAAAACACAATTCACCTGAGAAAGTAGCAGCTATACTGTAAACTTACTCTGCTGTATCCTGCAAATTTGTTAGGTTATCCAAACTGTCTTTGCTCACAAATCTGTGACTTGTATTATATGAGAAATGATCACATTGACTGTGAATCTGTGACCTGTCTACTTGGTAAAAAGACCAAATTCCTTGTTCTAGTGCTGAGGTGAGCATCAATCGCTATTGTTCGTTACTCTTTGTGAAATGAGCTAACTCTGGGGATCAATGGATAAATGTCATTCCCACACAAAGTCACTAGTAAAGCTAGTGCTTTTAGTGGGAATAGATGCAAAGGGACCAGTGATTAATTTTGCAGGACTGCCTTTGTACTATTCTAAGTTTCCCCTCCACATGGGGCATTCTGAACTGGTTGACCTAGTTCAATCCTAAAGACTTTTTACACAGCTAAAGAGTCACAATGGAGCCAGTCAAATGACAAAAAGGTCAAGAGATGCCATTGAAGTCTGGAATTGGTTAGAAATGTCTTGATGTGCTGGAGTTTTTCTAGGAAAATGTGGATTTTTTTCTGAACTCGAACGTAGATGGAATTTCTCACTGAAACATAGAAAAAGCAGTGCTTTGCTTTACGGAAAGCAAATAATCTCAGGCTTAAAGTATCTGCTTAAGATAAGGAATTGCAAACCCATGGTTAGAACAAAAAAATGAACTTGATTTCACGTCCTGGAAAAGTATAGTCTTTATAGCTAAGTTATCGACATTAGGTTTTTGTCTGTCTTTTCTCATTGAAATGCCCCATTTGTAAATAATAATAAACATAAAAAACATAAATGAAGTCAAGGAGGCTTTCTCTGAGGTGATTTTTAATATGCAGCCTACAAAATTATTCTTCTGCTGGCCTTCTGTGCAGTGTCAAAAAATATTTCTGTCTCAATTTCACCCTAGAGTAGACTTGGATGGGAAAAAAGAACAACCATTCATAGTAAAAACCATCTACAGTTTATTACCTGTAAGGGTTTCTGTGTCATAATCCCTAGTACTACTGAATATTTCAAAAGAAAATATATCAAGTGCAAAAAGGAAACATGGAGTCAGACAATGTATTGCATCCGTAATTTGTCATTTATTATAGGAAACATTATTATGACTCCAGCATCTCAATGACAAAATTCAGTGATAAAAAATCACCTGGAAGGATGAGTAAAGAATATTAATTAGGTCAGGGAGAAAATAAAGTTGAGACCCAGTTGAGATCACATCTTTCATTTAAAAAGTAGGTTGTAACTGATTGTTGTCTTGCCTCTGGGTCTGAAGTGAGAAGGGAAATAAGTGGGCACGTCCAAATGATCATTTAAATTTCTACTTGAGAAAATGCTGCTTGTAATGCTATTTAGACATCTCCACTTCTCTCTGTTGACTGCAGCAGTATTGAGCTTTCCACACAACTTCTCTTGTCATTAGATTCATCTATGATGTTTAGTAGTGTGTCTTTACAACTCACTTTAAGTAATCTGAGATGCACCATGTTGAAACAAGGTCCATTTACCAGGAAATAACTGCAACCTCTACTGCTGCTAGAATTTGTGGTAAGGAAAACTAGAAATAATCCAGTTACATTACTTCTGAACACTCCTAATAAGACTATTACGTCTTGACCCTTAATTTTTTGTCTTGGCTAGCTCGTCTTGGAGATTTGTTGCACAGGATGGACATGATAAATCCATTACCCCTCCAGTACCTAAAGGTGAGGTTTCTTGCCTCCAGTGAGTCCTTTTAGCACTAGTTTCTTTAACTCTTATGGAAGCTGTTTATGTGTACAATTGCACCATGCTGAAGGTAACTTTGGAATGATCTTCTTTGCTTTGTCTTGGGATATATTCTTTTGGAATTCCAAGACCTGTGGCCTCAGTTGGCTTTGGTCATTGATGGAGGGCCAATAGGGATTATCCAGAGCCCAGAGTGTCATTTGGGTTCGGCGGTGGTTGACTTATCTGTGTCGGGGAAATTCACCATCATTCGTCCTGGCTGTGCACTGGCATCTACAGTTGAAATCCTGAGGCAGAAATATGGCTTGATACAGGATCATCTTAAGACTTCCGACTCCGAGGAGGCTCTGCAGAGCTGGTAAAGCTGGGCACCATGTGCCTGTGCATTCAGGAGATGGGTGTTCCTGGCCTTGTTTAATAAGGTCAACGGGTTATGTCAATGTTAATAGACAAAAGATATAAAACTAATCCCCTTGTTTGGGTCTTTTTTTTTTTCATAGCATGGCCATAGTAAGAACATCCTATTTTGTGGTGATAACTCGGCATCTTTCCAAGATCTTGGGAGACTTCATTCTATTTGAACGCTTTCCACTGAACACCAAAACCAGCGAGGAAACATTCTTCTTTGGCTCCAAAGGTTACTAACCTTTACAGCGGTGAGAATGTGTTTCTGTTGCAGAAATACAGCAGAATGTCTTGATTCAAAGCACTGCTTTTGTACTTAAAGCTTAGCACTGTGCAAGATGTTCTTTTATGAAAGTGATGGTGAGATGGCAAGAGGGAGAAGTAGAGGTTGAGGAGCAAGCCTTCCATGGCTGAAATGTTGAAGTAGTGTTCCCTACTAACTTTTGAAAATAGCATCTAGAAGCCTACAAGTAGCTTGAATCCCCATATATTGTGTAAACAGCAAAATTGCTGTGTTTATTTTTTTTTATTGGCAACGTAATGCTGGCTGCCTACTTAAAGCTGTAATTCTAGAAGTCCTATGATTATAGGACTGTTCTTTCCTGAAAAAAAGAAAAAAAACCCAAACAAACCAAAACAAAACCAACAACAACAAAAAAAAACCCACCCAAACCCGACCAAGTTCCCAACCCTTGTCTGCAGTGAAAAGCTGAAAAATACCTCAAGTTCAGAAAACACACATCTGAATTTTGTATGGCTAGAGTTAACTACAGCAAATTAAAGAATGTCTTTGTCCTGGAGAATTTTTAGTCAGAATAGTCAAGATCAATGAAAAAAAAACTTGTTGAGACAGTTTTCCGTATGAGGAAAAATAAGACAATGATGTTAAGTCTCTTGCCGAAAATGTCAAGGAAATACTATGCCAGTGTTGTGAGGAGAGACTCTCTACTTGAAGCTTGCCAAATTTTTTGGCTGCAGGGTTCCCTTGTATTGTGTGTTGAGAGCAGGTATTCAGCAGAGAGAGCCTCAGTACCCTACTACTTTAACAACTGCCTTTTTTGGCTCAGTGCTGGCTGGAGACTCTCTACTTGCTTTTGTAACTCCTATTGCAGACATTTGTGGCTCATCTTGCAGGGAAGAGGTGACTAGGATTTAACTTCTAATAAGTTTCTTTTCAATGGTAGAAATATAACGTGAGATGTTGGGAATATTTGAGGAATAACAGACTGCCCAAGCATTCCTGGCATCTCATATCTTGATTCCAATCAGTAAGTCCAAGAAGTTATCGGAGGTTTGTCATTGGATACAGATTTTCATATTCTGGTTGTGGCTTGATTGTTAGAGCAGTTCTTTCTCTGTGATTTTTGTCTGCATCGCTCTCTTTGTCTACATTCTGGTCGTTTCTTTGAGCAGTTTACCATTTTATTTCCTGTTTCTGCCATTTATAGCTTCTCTCTTCTTTATTGCAAAGTAAATGAATCTTCACTGGGAACTAATTTTCTGTTTCTTTGTGCCCAAATTCAGACTGTTCAACAAAATATTACTTAAAACTTACGGTTTTTTCTAGACTATATTCTTATTTATATTTTCTGTGATGCACATAAAAATAATTTCTCGTTTCTATATTCACTAGTAGCTCTAAGTGAGAAGAATACTCAGCTTTAAGAGATGAGAAAGTGCTGGTTATGATAAAATTGAAAAGTCTGTATTTTTTTTTTCTGGAGTATTTTCTGATTTAGATTTTTCATATAGCAAAGGTCAGAAGGCTACATTTCAGCACAAAGGGAATCTCAATGAGACCCTTCACCTGCTTCAAGCAAATTTTTCTGTGTTATTACTTTTTAATATTCACCCTTTAGCATGCCTCCTTCTGTACTTTGACATTTAGCTTTAATCTGTGTGTAGCCATAAACATCACTTCTATGCTCAGATTGGAACCTGTCCTACTGCCCTTGAACAAGCAGCAGAGGTGAAGTACATGGGAGGAACACGACAACAATGTCGTTTAAGAACAGATGGTAAAAAACCAAACACAATCACAAGTATTATTTTCCATCCCAAATATTAAGATCTCATCTAAAATGCCCTGCATATGAACCCCAGAGAGATTTAAACTAGAAAGAAATTCAATTCATACAAATATCTTTTCATTGTAATTAGGCAGAAAGGGATCTACGTAGCAAGCTGTAAATGTCAAGAGTCCATTCGGCTTTTCATTCCCAGGAGGATTGTGCTGAACACTAAAGTGTTATTTGAATTTTATTCTGATGAGCAACATACACCCTGATTCCTCTCTAGCAGACAGAATCAGCAAAGCAGGACTAGAATAGAACTGAAGAGCTCACTTACTGCAAGTCCCCTTGTTGTCAGACAGGATCAGCTGTGTCTGTCGCACTACTGCTCGATGCTCATCTAGCTTGTTCTGAAAGACTTGGAGGCTGGCAGCTTCACCGTGGGCTTTGGAAGGAAATAAGTCCTTTCCTCTTTATTACAGTCTACTGAGTACTTGGAGATCAGAATCATGTTTCTTAAACCTTCTTTTGATCTTCCCTTTCCTCCACCTAATTTACATGAGTAGATCCCTGGAATACGGGTGGTTTAGTTGTCACTTCAAAGTTCTCTCTAGAACTGGTTGTGGATTTTCTCTTAAAACAGTTTTTGTAGGAGCCTTTGGTTTATTTATTTATTTATTTTATAGTAGTTCCGTATTATATTAAGGACTTAGGCACTTCATTTAGCTGTTTTATGTACCAAGAGACTTTAATCTTCGCTACAACCCACTGTTCTCCTCTGTTCTGAGACGTAGCCAATATTCCTCACAGGGCCTTCACTATGAAACCAGTAGTGAAACTTCACGGATTTTGTGGAATTTTTTGGAAGTTTTATTTTGGTGCTAATCTCTGCATGGACGGAACTTTTGATTAATTTGTAACCTTTTCTTTCTCATGGGTGTCTTGGGCAAGAAAAAAAATTGCTGGGGTCAAGGGAATGCTTTTTGGAGGGGAAATGTATGCCATACTTCCAAACAATGGCTAGACACTGTTCAGATACAGCATTAAAAAAACACTTTCCATCATTCTCGTGCTTTGTCCCAGGCAATGGGGTGTTTCACAGGATTGCCATCATGATCCTTCATGTATATCTGTGTGTGTGTATATATACACACACTTAATGTAGGATACTGGTGTATAAACTCTTAATTTAAGGAAGCCAGGAGCTGCAGGAGAGCCTTTAGCAGAACTCTGATACAGACCCCACAGCTTAAGTGAAAAGCCAGCAGGCAAGACCTGTTGTACAGCTGCACCTCTCTTTCTGATAGTCAAAAAGTGGATCTGAGAAATACTGCTATCCAGATGATTTTCCTGCAGAGATCAAGTATGTAGTGCCCAAGGAAGGGAAAGAAAAGATCTACCTTTGGACTGATAAATGCTTTTTCATTTTTAATTGGGATTATTCATTTAGTCCCTTCCATTTCCCCTGCAGAGGTTAATTGACAATACACACACAAAACAGGCCTAAAACGTGAGTTGAGCAGAAAATGTAAAATAACTTAGAATTACAACAGTTAAGGAGCAGTCTGATTTATCACCTACATTCTCTCTCCGCAGCACTTGAAGGACTTTACTTTCAAATTACATTAAAACAAAAATAGCCAGAGAGTTACCTTATTCAAAATGTATAATTAAGGCTTTATTCAGGGTTTTTTAGGGGTTTTGTTGATTTTTTTTGTTTGTTTTTCCCCTCTCAATTCCTTGATCTATCAAATGCGTTTGTTCCTTGAAGACTATTTCCTGCACTGCAAGACAATTTCTGCTGCACCACAGTGCACAGCATTAAGGAAACTTTTCTTTTTCCCCTCCAAAATGGGAAGAATTTGAAGATAAAAATATATTAAAAGTACAACAAAAAAAAAAAAATTGAAGTTATACATCTCTATTTTTCTGCTTACTATTATTGTATTTGTCACTTGTATCCTGAGCCAAATTTTTCATTCAGATCTCCATGGTGGCATCCAGGCCTTCCACACCTTTTTGGTGTGTTGTTGTTGGTTGGTTGGTTGTTTTTTTTTATTTTTTGGCATCTGGTGGTGGGGGTTGGTTTGTTTGTTTTGTTTTTTGGACAACAGACATAGATATCTTAGTTTTCCTTCACAGTATGATTTGAGTGTTGGGTCACGGTAAACATCTGTCACCCTATACTCTCTTCCTAGCTTGATCAGATCCAGACTCCTGCATAGTAATTTTATTTTAATCATGTCTGAAGTAACTGTTCAGTCTGAAACTTTTCTTAAAGTCTAGGTCACGAAATGTGCTTCTCTACTAACAGCACCATGTGGTGAATATATTAATCCCCCTGCATGTCCCAAAAGAGAACCCTCTGCCTCTCAGTGAGTCTTTTTATGCTTAGTATGAAGCAGGTTATCCTCTCTGTGTTGGAGACCTGCAATGCCTTCTGCTTCCAGGAGGCTTCAGAGCATGGTGTCACTTCTACAACCTCTTCTCCAAACGTTGCAGCACTTCCTGAAGGTGTGCTTCTGTCTATGTTCCCTCATTACTCAACCCAAGCTGATAAGCAGCAACACCATTCATCACTCACTTCATGTTGTTCTAGAGCCCCTCCTGAGAAGATGGTATCTGGAAATATGTCCCTCCTCACCACAGATACCATCTTTTCTCAGCAACTCTGCTATCCTGACTGCTGCTGTGACTTATTGCTTATTGTAGTCGACTCTGGAGTAGTCAGATGTTGTTTACTTGTTGATTAGTAATAGATGCTCCATAAATATAAACTAGTCTTTTCAAAGTAGCATGAAAGATATCTAATGCTCCTGATATGAAACAAGTTTACTACCAATCTCTCTTCCGAATAAAATAACTGAAAGTTCCCCCCCATGGCCCGCTGTTGAACACTAGTGACCTCACATATGCTTTTTACATAGAACTGGATGTTCTGGACTCCTGCCACTTCAGGGCTGCATTGCATTGATCACCTCCATAATTCATTTTTTCTATGAATGAGATATCAGAGTTTTGCTGTCAAAGGAATTGAGTGATATCCCTGGAGCTGATGCTTAAGGAATATTTTTAAGATCTGAACTCTTCCCAACCAATAGATAATTTATTTCCTTTGCTTTGCAGGTTCTTGATAAACTGACAATAAAATATTATTTTTTCCTTTTGATGTTAAATATGTCTCTTCAACGGTTTCATTGCGTTTATCAGCTTCATTATGTTACTCAGAGAGCTTGTAGAGTATTATCTGAAATGCAAGGCTGATCCCTGTATAATAAAATTCTAAATATCCTCTCAAAGTTCAAGATAAAGAAAATCAGCTAAAGGAAGTTACCAAGTATGCCCAGTTCAATTTTTGATAATGGATAGCGTGCAGTCAAGAATACAGTGATGAAGCTCTCCCGGTTTTTGTAGTAATTATTTTTCCAGGCAGGGTAGTTGGTATTATGTGACAGGGGTTTTTTTTAAGTTTTATGCTATCTACCTATTTCAGGGAAAATGAACTACAAATTTTAATACAAATATTGATTAATTCAACCTCAAGTGTAGTTTGAGTAGGAAATTGATCTTGCCCATCTCCTTCGCAGTTCAATAATGTCTCAGTTTGTCAAAGGGCTGTTAGGAGGACCACAGCACTGCGCCTTGGTGACTGGCAGCATGGACAGCTCTCCAGAGTGGACTTGCTGTGGATCTGCATGCAGCAGGGTCTAAGCTGCAACGAATGCAGGGGACTCAACCCCATAACTGACAGAATCCCTCTGAATCCTACATCCCAACTGAGTCAAGCACCTCAGAATAACCTAATGTATGTCTTCTCAGTCCTTCAGTGGGATGCTTCAGTGCTTCAACATACTTACTCCTTTTTCTCCTTGAGTATGTTTGCTAGTGACATCATATCTGAATACACAAAATACTGGAGTTTGCTAAACAAGCAGGAATTCCTTATTGTAGATACAATGTTGCTATCTAGAATCCAAGCTTTGGGGTATTTACCATTGTTCTTGAAGTCATAAGCTGCTTATCTCCAGGGGACAGAAAAGAACAACTTTTTCTTTTGAGTCATTACACTTAATAATTGAAGATCTACATGCTAAGTAGAGTTTCTTTCTCTGGAAGCAAAAACAGTTCCTGCAGGCAATATATAAGGCTAAATAGGCAATGTGTCTCATTCTGCTTACTCTAATGCTTCTCTGACTGTGAATTTTCTTAGATTTTACCATATGCTGAGCGGATTATGAATGTGGTTAAAACTGTAGAGTAGAAAACAGCAAACAAAAACAGCAAATTAATTTAAAATTAAAAAATAATTAACTTTAGAAATAAATCACTACTGGAAAATGTTTTTTCATACAGA
The DNA here is from genome assembly GCF_000690775.1 of Eurypyga helias. Taxonomy (NCBI): domain Eukaryota; kingdom Metazoa; phylum Chordata; class Aves; order Eurypygiformes; family Eurypygidae; genus Eurypyga; species Eurypyga helias. The sequence goes on along the minus strand of NW_010249320.1, from coordinate 180,245 downwards.
AAATATTTTTTAAAATCAAATGAGACAATTTTAAACATCAAGTCAGAAAGAGCTAAGTACTGTCTCTGAGTTTTGAGGTTGGTTAAGATGGAAGGGGTTGTTTTTTTCAATTTATTATATTTAGTCATATGAAGAGGAAAGGAAAATATCTTTTTTAATTTTGACTACAGTTATTCATGGGCCAAATCTAAACATAAACTTATCCTATATCAGCCCATGTAGCAATAGGACTGATTTTTTTTTGAGATTGTTTAGAAAGCATCTTGTAGGAGTTGCTATGAAGAATTAAAAAAAAAAAGCTGAATCATTCAAAACCAGAGATGGAATTATACCCATGCCTTGAACATGTGCTTAAATCTTTACATGCTGTCCTGTGCTGGCATCTCAGTTCAAATATTTTTGGAGAAATAGAAGTTTCCTACCCATTTTTTTCAAGGCAGAGTCAAAAACCTGGATTTGACTTGAAATCTTGCTGAATGCTAGAAGAATTTAAAGATCAACTTCCCATTAAGTAATAATTCTAAAAAGGAAATTATTGAGCTGGAGCCACAGGGTCAGGGAAGGACCAAATAGCCCTCAGCACAGTTGCCAGCCCAGAGAACGTGTAAATATGTCTGTGTGCTCTGAGTATATGGAAATAATATCCCTAAAAGAAAAAATATTTTTCCTTGGGAAAAAACCCTAACAAACTATGTAGCTATCCAAAGTTTCTGACCATATTGTTGTGTAGGAACTGCGTTAAACCTTTAAAAACTTAGTTGTATGCTTATCACAGGAATGAGCAGCAATGTACATCTGTGTGAGCAAGTCCTTCACTCTTTACACAGATTTAACTGTGCTATATAGGCGTTCTATTTCTGTCTTTATTTATAAAAACTACATTTCAGGGCTTAAACTGCATCTTTCTCCTTGAGTGAAAGACAGGTTCAGACCACGGCCACTTTTGTCTTGCATTGTATTGCAAATCAAGGTTGGGATACTTCAACAGACCTCAGATCTTGGGAGGGAGGGGGAACAAAAATAGGCTATAGATATTCCTTCTTTTTCTGACACCTAGAGATGCCTAAGAACACCATAGTGAAAAGCAGCAGTTTTCCAAACCACTCTTCTCTAGAACCAGTTGACTCACAGACACAGGACCTGATTTTTATTTTAAATGCTTCTCCAAGTTGAGTAAGATGCCCCATGATGCTGCATTACACATCTTGCCCTGAATGGGCAAGATGATTGTCCCTCAGCTATATGCCTGCATTTCCCTTGGGAGGGGAGAGCTGGTGGAAATGAAGCATAGCTACCAGACGCAGCCAGGCAGACTTGTGGGAGTGGATCTCTGGCAGAGCCGGATGCCTTGCAGCATGTCAGTGTGCAGGAGCATGGGTTGGAGAAGAGACACAAGGAGCAGATGTTTCATAGGGAGAGAAATAAATATTTTTTGAGAGAAACAGGAAAAGGAAACTAGCCTTAAATATGTGTGTGTATATCAATGGAAGAACACCCAGAGAATCCTTGGCCTGGACTGAGTTGGAAATGTTTGCTTCGTTGTAGACCCTCAGTAAAGCCCTGAGCAGTTCATGGTCAGAAATCGACCAGCCTTCACCTTGCTTTTCATCCACCCCTTTCTCTTGCCTGTGTCTTGCAAACAATTCTGCAACTAGTCAGCAGCCAAATTTTTTTTTTTTTCTACTCTGTTGTGGATTTTGGGCCATCATCTACTGGAGGTAGTAGTAAAAACTCCTTTTCATTTCCATGAACATTGGATAAGACTTTGAAAGAGTGGCATTTTAAAAACAACAGAGGAGTGAAGAGTCTCTGAGCTAATTAGACATGCTGGCACATGTACTGTTCCCTCCATCTGCCATGCTTCAGACATCTATGTGGCTAAGAACAATATTTCTTCATATACTCATGGCAGAAACCATATGGCTTCAGAAAAATCCTCTGGCCATGACTCTACTGGGCTATGAGTTTAAGCTTACTCTGATATTATTGTTATATCTGATTTCACATTAATCAGTTTCTTACCTGTGATTTTTTTTTTCTTTCCAAATTTAACAGTGGGTTAATTTTAATTAGCTGCGCATTTTGAAGTGGCCAGCCGAAAGGTATGAATCCAATGTCTGAATTCCCTGGCAAAAAAAATGTGGAGAATATGATCATGACATAAATCATGTCAATCAAAAAAGTGACTTGAAAAAGATGCCAACTCCTTCAGATCTTATCTTCCTTTCTTCTTTAGATATCTAGTCAAGTCAGGAAACACTGGATTTCTTCACGTGGTTTAAGTTTGCATAATGAGAATCACTTTATGTTCTTCATAGGATAATTCACAGTAATTATTTAAATATGCACATTCAGAAAATAAGAATAGCAAAGTCTGAACATAGGTATTCATATAAATTTGGTTGGAGGTTTTGCATGTAAGACCTATCTTTTCAACACTTTCCTGTGAGCAAGGTTTGTAACAGACAGAGACGTAGGCAACTATCTGCAACACTTAATATTATTATCAAAGCTCCTAGTTAAATCAAGCAGTGATTAGGTTAATTCATCACTGCTAAAGAAATGAACCCAGACAGCAGGCTGATTAAATGGGATTCTTCGTGATTAAAAGCTTTTTATCCCTTTTTGGCTCTGACAAAAAAAAAAGCCAAACATCCTCTTGGAAGAAATCCACCTTAAGTACAAGTTGGCTCAACAGAGGCCTTTCCTTCTCATGACTCTGCATGAGCCACCTGAAATTATCTGATTTGTTCCAAGTTGCCGCTGAGTTGCTCTCCGTCAGGGCTCAGACCTGTCTTTCTAGAAGGATCTAGAAATCCGAACTCACATATTTTCCAGCAGAAAGAAGGCAGTAACCAGGCTATGGGCACCCCTAAGGAAATCTGTAACTTCTTAGAAAATTGAGAGCAGCCCCACGGGCCATGGAGTGTGATATTTAGGCAGGAAAGAGCTTCATTAGGGTTTTGGGATGGTGGTTTCTCTGGATAGCTGGGGTGCTAATGGAGGTGTAAAAGCCTGCTCAAGGAAGGGCTGATGCTTGGGGTGGCAAAGATGAGCTCCCAGCTGGAGTACCCCCTGCAAAGAGGCCAGAAGGAGAGGATGTAGTGGAGGGGAACAAAAGGCTTTTTGTGAGATTGTGTAGGGGTGTGGTGGGAGAAGAGGAGCACGTGCAGTCATCCCAAGGGATGGAGGAGACACCTTGGTTCAGTGCCAGCAGACTGGGCTCTCCAGGGAAGTGTGGAGCTTGTTCCTTCAGTATTGCTGTTCCCAATATCTGACAGATGAGGGCTCTTCCAAGGGGAAAGGCTTTGAGCAGCTGAGGGGCAATGTCTATCAGTAGCAGCACCATGACCCTGCCTGATAACTCCCTATCCCACCACGAGAGGTTGATGAGGCAGACAGCAACCATGGCAATGGCCACTGTAACCCTCTCAGGCTGCAGCAAGTCTGCTGAAGCTTTATAAGCAGTAGGAGCTCAAAAGGAGAAGAAACCAGCAGTTTTTCTTGTTTTGCTGAGATGCCCAGGGAAGAAATTTGCCTGGGGTCTCACCTTAATGAATAACATTTAGGCATCTTATCAGTGGAAAAGGGAGCCTTTTTCATTGAGACCTATTGATACCTCATGATGGAATCTAAGTAGCCTGTATCAATAAGTAATCCCAGATAAACACTCTGCTGTGTGAGGAGGTGTTGCAGGTGTTGGCCACAGATGTTGTGGGGGTTTATTCTTGCAGAGAGGAGGAACAGTCCTTTGTGAAGGGAGCAGAAGGCTTTGCCAGCAAGTGTGCATGCTGCTCTAGTCCATGCTGCATGTTTGGACCAGGCAAGGGCTGAGTTTTATTTTAGTAGGTCAGTTTGCTTCAAGGATTTAGCAGAAGTCAGAGGCAAAGCAGGCATACTGTCTCTCTGATCCCACCACCAGCTTTCCATGCACTCCCAAAATGAGTCCTCTTTGAAAAAAGGCTTGCATAAAGTAAATAGCACTGCCAGGGAAAATTGTATGGGTCTGGGTCCACCAAAACAAGAAGAGAGATTGCAGTTGGGTGGGTCTTGGACTAGGTCCTAATTCATGTTCACTTTGGTGCATGTGCTGCTTGCATCAAAGGATACAATACCCTGAGCACCTCTCTGCCTCAGCTCTGAAGCTCTCTTTTTCTTTTTTCCATTTTATGAGCAGGGCTTTCTAGACATTAATTTATTCGGGCTGCTGCCTCTCAAGGAGAGGTAAACAGATGGAAAACGTTACCCTCAGGCCAGCTAGCAGAGATTTTTTTCTCTGTAAGTCAGAAGGCTTTAGAAGATCTTTCCTACTGAGCTGATAGGCCTTTAAATGGAATTCAGGGGCCATTTATGAACAGACTTGTCTAGTGATTACACAGGAAGAAAGCACTGTCATGTAGCGAGCCTCATTCACTTCTCTGTCGGTTTGATGGCTGGAATTTGTTCCATGGAATAACTTTAACTCTTGTTGCATCATCCACACATAGCAGAAAAATGGCAGAGAAGTAAATCAAAGGTAAATACTCATTTCAGTGATGGGTGCTAGCAGCAATTGTTAAGAGATGCAGAACCCTTAACCTTCAAAACTATGCATTTCTTACTATGAGTGATTAAAATCTTTAATTTTCATTTTCAGTAAATCGAGTTTTAGAAAAACTTTTCCTTTGAACACCTAGTCCTCTATGTAACACTTATTTCCTGTGGCTGGTGCCTCACATCTTAGAGGACAGATTTTTTGTTGCTTTGGCTTTTAGTTTGTTTTGTTTTGTAGCTTTTTATTTTTAATCAACAGAATCCAAAGTGCTTTTCAGAAGAATACAATTTATTTCCCAGTCATAAAGTGAAAACCAAAGGCAAAAACGGGTGGTACAGTTGGTCCAGAAGGGATGCAATACAGAATGGCAAGGTGTAGCTGGAAACAGAGTACAGTGAGCTGCTTGCCTGTGTAGTGAGACACTTTCTTTGTATCTCTTTGTTTGGGTCCTCTTGCTTCTTAGTCTTACAGGTTACTCAGTAATAGCCAGAGTCTGTGTGTACTGTGAAATCCCTTGTAATATCCTTGCAGCTTATAACTACTTTCTTTTACCAAAGAAAGGGGGAGACCAAAACCCTCTCTTACTCAGTTCTATACCTGAACCATCGGTTAATTGCATAGATCCTAGGTCAAGAAGAATCTGAAGAAAATATAGTCTGGAAGACTAAAACACAAGCACCATCAATTTTTCTCCTGTTTCCTTTTTATTGAGACCAGCATGCTCAATTTGGCAAAAGGTTATATTTTTAAAAGGCATGTGGTCCTCAGAGGAGGATTTCAGAGTCAAACAGTCCAGCTTTTTTAATTTTAAAATCAGAATAATAACTAATAAAGAAAACCTGTTTCAGATTTCATATAAAATTTCTATTTAAGATTCAAGTATTTCTGACTGCTTCTGTACTCGAACTTCCACATTCAAGACACTATTATTTTAGCTAGCAAGTCAATGTAATTTTTCAGGTTGTATCTATGTATATCTAAAGACATCTGAACTTTTTTGTTTGGCAGACAATCTTGCAATTGTCTGGCATTCAGTTTTGTTGGAAGAGGTTCCAAGATTTTTGCCTCTTCCAGATGTGGTTTTTATGGCTGCTTATGCCCTGAATCAAAAAATTAGCTAATCTCTATGATATAATTAGCATTAAATGAAGTGTTTATCTTCCTGTCAATCTCTCTCTCAAAAAAAAAAAAAAGATATCACAGCTTATATTGATGTTCTTTAAAAATTCCCTGATGCCTATGGAGAAAGATGAAATTTTAATATCTACCCCTCTGAATGTATTTTCTTCATTTCCTTTGATTATTTATTATCAGAAAAAAAATAATCAGCAAGTTTTGCCTTTAGTTTCTGGAGATTAGATGTTTGCTTTGTATTTCAGGAATAGAAGTAACAGGTAAACAACAAGGCAGATGTAAATGGTCCTGGTTGGAAACATCAGGAGAACCATATAAGTGTAAAGTCTATATATCTTTAAATGATGGGGTTTATATGCATTTCAGGTCAACATACCTGGAAGTCTTTACTGCATTATAGCTGTTTGGACATTACTTTTAAAAATATTGGCACTAGTCTCCTTCTAGTGTCTGTTATAGCACCTATAATTGACACATTATATTATAAGGTTATATTCATAGGGCAATGTAGAGAGTATTGTTGCTACTGTCCTGGATGTATTTGTTCTATTTAAGACAAACGTTTTACATGAATGCAGTAAAGCTAATATCAGACTTCTTCAGAAAGGCACCTCAAACGACCTATAAAATGAAAGAGAGAAGAAAATACTTGTGCATCTTCAAGGAGAATTCAAACAATGTTTAGCCCGTTACATTTTCTGGTCAGGGTGCACAAGTGCCTGGTACACTGTCCATTCAATCTGTGTCTTTCCTGGGAATTTATCTGTATTTATGCCATTGGTGATATCCAAAAAACAGTGGATAAATCAATCAGTAGAAACAACCTTGAAGGCTTGACCTACTAATTTTGATGTATCTTGATCTTCGTGTTCTATCTGATGCTAGCCTTAGATCAGACATTTAAACCATTTTCTTCATCAATCTTCTATTTCCAGGGTTGTGATAGAAATTTGATAATTTCTATTGATTGTTCTTTCATGAAGGGAAATAGGAGACGTACTTCTGGCCTCTGTCCTGGGCTGAGTCTCGATCCTTAGCTCTGGATGTTCAGCCTGCCAAGAACTGGTGGGCTCTGTCAGCCATTATTTTTCTCACTGTTCAGCACAGCTAATCCATAGCGTTTTCTTTCATGTTGCCTTATTTTATCTTATTTTTCAAATTAGGACTTCTGTCTGTCCCATAGTCAATGAACCCTTATTCTGTATTCCTTCAGTCTAACACTGTTACTCTTAATATGCTTCTAAAAAAGTAAATTCTTGGGACCATTTTAAAGTGCTTAAGTGGTGCTATACTAAATCAGTGCTTTAGAATTACAAGCTGATGTTACATGTCATTTCAGCAACCCTACCATAGCCCCAGTTAGATAGGATAGTAAATAACAAAACAAACAAACAAACAAATCCCAAAAATACCAAACCAGTGAGGGGATATGACAGAATTCAGGAAATGCAAGAACCAGCAATTGCTCTCAAGCCAGGGATAATTTCCTTTTAACTATGTGTGTTTGTGTATCTTTACAGGGTTTTGCCAAATATTTTTGTTGGTCAGGTTTTTTTTCTGAAAAGGCAGACTAGAACTCTTATGTCCATGGCAGAAGCCGAGCATGTCAGCAACGCTTACAAGAGCCTTGGCAAAGTGCAGAGGGCAGCTGGAGTTGAGAGGCGAGTTGTAAGAGCTAAGCTCTGTGAGCTTACAACTGTCAAACAGTGATAAAATATTACTTAGCGCTGTGAGTTGTACAGCTTAGCAGGAAGCTGTGAGGCGTCATTGCTTGGACTGTAAGAATGGCAGTTTTCCTTAAGCTTAAAAGAGTGTTGATAAAACATGTCAGGAGCTAGAAAAGTTTCTGTGGGTGTGTGTATCTCCACCGATGTTATTTTACCTACATGCGTGTCACTTCAGAGCTCATGGGAGGTGTTGATTTGACAGCCTTAGTGCCAGAACACACCGATTACCAGCTGAACGTTCCCAGTCCCGACAGCAATGGGGCAAGTTTCGATGTGCCTGCAAGGGCTATTTTCCAGCTTGTTCTTTCTGCTCAAATGGATTCAGTTTTCCAAAGGCTCTTTGCTCCCTTGCAGGCACTCAGCAAGCTGGCATCCAGTGTGCCAAAAGCTTCCAAGAATTTGGCTACTGACCTTGCTGAACTGAACTGTGCCCATGAGGTCCCCAAGTCCCACTATCGATACCTGACTGTCGCAGACAATCTTTGCCAGTCTTGGCACTGATTTCACTGGTGTGAGCATTTGGCAACTAAGAGCAAAACTGAGAGGAGTGGATGTCTTATTAAAGCCACAGTACAGCCAAAGTAGGCTTTCGAGTGTGTTAAGGTAGAGGTGACTGAAAACTTGCCCACAACTCTTCTCAGAAATGTATCGATTTCAATTTTCTTTACATTGTTTGACTTCAACAGCAGGGCACAAATCTGCTGCTATTTCATAGATACTGTTCAGAGACACTGCTCTGAATCCATTTTCATAGAGAATATTAATTTCAGCATTCACTTTCCCCCACCCCCAAATGGCTTCTAGGCTCTATTTCCATATGGTGTTAGCAGAAAAGGATTAAACCAATTTTTAAAAAAAGTACATCACATAAAACATTACTGAAACATTATTGTTTCTTGTAGATTGACAGTAACTGGTAGAATATCTATGAGTTGTATATAAGAGAGCATTCAAGATTATTTTTTTTACAGAAGAACTGTAAAGGGGGAGAAAACTGACACATGCATTTATCTGCCTTGGTGGGTGTGAAAAGCAAAGCTTACTGCATCAATGTAAATTTCTTATCTGAAGACAGTGGAATTTTGTTTCTTTCAGGAGAACAATTTTTTACAGAACCCTAATCACAGATGGGAAACTATAGCCTAATTAAATACCTGTAATTTTCTTAAAAAAAGAAAAAAGACATATTCCCAAAGCCACACAGAAAATACTGTAGGAGAGTTAACACTAACCCTGAAACATCCAACCTCCCACAGTACCTCTGAGCATTCAAAAGAAAGTCCTCCTATCAGCAATATATTTGGATTTAAAAGATTAAATCTTACTTACTAGGTATTATGCTACCTTCCTGCCATTAATTATGGGACAGACAGAATCTCATCATCTTGTTAATACAATCATTGCCATGGTTGTGGCATTACGACAAGCAATGAACGTGAAATATATGAAGAGGAGTTAGATTTGACACAAATCCAGACATATTACAGTCTAATCCATTTTGCACAATAGGATCTCATATGGAAATCAAAATTAAGATGAAATTAAAACATAAATCACTGAGCTTGTGCACTATAAATAAGTCTTTCCTTAAACAGTTAATTGTATAATTTGAAAAGTTTTGGAATTTTTGGACTATATATAAGAAAAGAGATTATATTAAAATATTTCTGAAGAGTATTACAAATAAAAGTAAATGTAAAAGGCCAAAGGCTAAATTCCTGTCTCTAGTGGATAATGCCAATCTCCCACTGACTCCAGTGGGAGTTATATTCTCCCTTTCATAAATGATGGAATTCTGTTGTCGCAATCTGTGTTTAAACACCTCTTGAGGTTATTCCAATGTCTGCTGGTGTAAGATGTACATAACCTCCTAGTGAAGCATGTAACCTCCCTTTCTACATGTTCGAAGGAAGATAGATATTAGTACTGAGAGAGGGTGAGACAGAGCTGTCTGGGAATGGGGACAGCTCTTAGCAAGGGATGTGCTGAAGCAGCATATGATCTGGGTGGGTTCAGAGAACCTGTTGGTCCTATATAAAGTTCAGGGAATTTTTAGAATTCTTCACCCTTCTTCCCACCAAACCACCAGAATGACAGCTCTCTAACTGATGATGTAGTGTGTCTATGCTAGGTGATGGTGTCACGCACAACTGCCCAAGGAAACCCAGGCTGGCACGATGCAATTCCCTGCTGCAGCGCTACCTTGTATCTGAGCTATCTGCTGTGAGGAGGGCACAGGAGATGAAGTTAGAGGGCTTCAGGCTTTGAGACCACGCAGTTTTGAGAAGCTCTAGTGCCGATGCCTTGCTTCCCAGTGCAAATGTATCTCTGTCAGAGACAAACAGCAGCACACAGCATGAGAGTTCTTTGGGGCAGTGGAGAAGAATTGTGTTGTTCTGACAAAAGCCTCCCCTAGCATGGAGACTGGACCAGGAAAGTCACAGGAAAATCAGCTTTGGTACAGAAATGTGCAAAGCAAACCTCTTGCAGTGAGTAGAGATGGATTTTGCTGTATATGTGGTTTGGGTGTTCTGTTTAAGGGCATCCTTTCCAAATGCAATGTGCCTGTGGCTGGTAGGTCTTAGTTCAGAGATTTATTGGTTACTACTTTCCTATTTGTAGACAAGTGTCTATTTGATATATTATTTGACAAAGCTGGCAGCTCATTCTGGACATTAAAGGAGCTTTTCAGAGCCGGAGATATTTCAAAGTTATTTACATTTCTCCTTTATAATTAGATTATACTAGTTTACACAGGAGAAGCTAATGTTATTTTGGGGTGGCTGAAGTGACTGTTAATATCTTCCAAATGACTCATGGGAAATTACAAAGTGGTTGGGGGCAAGGGAAGCCACTCCTCCTGCAGTCATTCCAGCTGGTTCACCCTTTCCGCCCATGTTACACGGTCTGCCCCGGCTGCTGACATTCCAGAGTTAAGCACACCTTTTTTCCCCGAGGAAGGTTGTCCCGATAGATGGTATATTTGTCAAGGCTAATAGCACCTGTCAGCCTCACAGGAGCGGTATGTAGATAACGGCACTAAGATAGCCAGATACACAAACGAAAGGGAACTTTGGTATCTTACCGTTCAGCCTAAGCTAATGGTTGCAATATCAATTCCCTGTTGAGTCTTTCATAGCTCATGTTAGATCTTGTTGCCATGGCTCTAGTAGCATGAACAGTTTTAAGGTAGCTCAGATATGGTTTCCCAAGATGCAGCCATGCCATTGTAGGCACAGCCCTTTCCATTTACCTTTACTTTTGAGATTCAGGGCAATACAAAGAACCCAAATGAGTTTGCTTGGAAACCCAACTCATGCTCCTTCTCACCCTGAGTGAGTTTTTTCCTTTGAAACAAGCAGGAGAGAAGAGAAACATCACATGTTAACATTTACAGCCTACAGATTTAATCCTTTGAGTCAGTGAGGAAACATGTTCACCAAGTCCAAGGAATTACAATTGTGATGAGAAAACTTCAGAGCAACAGAAACAAGTTCCTCTGAGAGTGCCGATATAAGAATGATTCAAGACATAGTTCAGGCTGACCTGAAATCTCAGAAATTAAAATAAAGCCAGATCACAGTGACAGATGTTTCAGGAAGGGCTTGGGCTAGGATTTTCAGCATTTTCATATTGCTTTTGTTCAAAAAATCTCCTTAGGAATACTTCCAGTATGGAAGGGGAAAAAAATATACAAAGTTTTCAGTATTTTCTAACTGAATCAAGAATCTTTATTGCATGTCTGGGTCCTGATAATTAAGAGATAAAATTACTTGTGAAGGAAAGAGCCAATACAGAGAAAATCCCAGCAGAACTCTGTAAATAACATGTTTCTCAAAGTGGTTCATCAGCTCCTCTGAAAAATCTCACATTTATATCAATAAAAGGTTCAAAGACAGTGAACTAGAGAAACTTGACAAAGATATTAGTGTGTTGTCTGAAATGGCAGCCTTGCTCTAAGTGTTGAGAACAGCGCAGTGTGTGAGGGTAGGCTGGGACAGGGCTTTCCACTGCTAATTAGGAGAGAGCAGGGGAGATTGAGGGCTGTGGCTGTCTTTCACTATCCCACACACCACTTCCTGACACAAGAAAGGGTGCTATTTTTCACACCCTATGCTGGACCTACCAACAAGGGAAGATATTTTAAAATCTTAATGAGAGACCATCATTTGATTTCTTCATTTGTATCTGTCTAAGGCAGAACAGAACAAGATCTCAGTAATCAATAGTTGTTCATCCCTGTTTTAAAAGTTATTGCTTCTGAAATCTCTTCTGACATCAGACAACCTGCAGAGCTATATATGTCAGATACTTTCTGATTTCCCAAAATGACCACAACCTCTTCATGTTCTTTGTATCACATGACATCACCTTATGATCCATGAAAGCTGCAACCATTTTCTGATTACAGATGCTTTGTATTGCCACCAACAAGAAGTTCCTTACCTTGGCTTTCTTGTGAGACACAAAGTTGACTGAGGAGCCTGGTGAACCATAAGGTCTTTCCTAAGAACCCACAACCATATTAGACTACTTGGCTATGCTACATGAAAACAAATATCTACATAATATTCAGCAGCACCCAAAACCAGCTGCCTAGGGAATAGTAAAGCTAGGGGAAGAATATTGATTAAAAAATATAGAGTATTTCCCTCTAATATTCTTACTGGTTTTAGCATGTTTCCAATTCTGAGCCTATCTGAGTCAGACATGGTTTTGATGTTTTTAATGATCCTCCATGGATTTTTCTCCTGTGAACTTGAACAGTCACGCTTAATCCACTGTTTGCATCCTGTTATTCTGGAATAAGTATAAACAAGTTGGTAGGAGCTCCCTGGGTCTCCTGCTTAGTGTGCTTTACATGAGCTACTGATGGAAGGCTGAGTTCTCTGCAGATTCCCCCCAAAAGATTTAAAGCTTGTAAGTATTGATGATGTTTGGGCCAATAGAGATAACGTCTGATAAATTTAAGAGGAGAAAATTGCGATCCCACAAACACTTGCACACCAAGTGGAAGCAGAATAGTTTGTCAATACATGTACTATACTGCATGACACCTGCCTACTCAGCTGCATTTTGCCTTCACCTGCTATCTGTAAGATAGGGTCAAAATTCTCACTTGCCAGAGAATTGTAATGATAAATAAATATTAAACACACTAATGTGCTCGATTACTGGACTAATGTATGGATGAATTGCAAATGTTGACTTTTTCCCTGAAGGAAACCAGTGGGTGTGAAGTGGACAGATACAGACTTCCATGTGACTGCTCTCTACCATGGAGACCTGGAGCATAGTGACAGAAATAACAACAGTGTTATCTGTTGTTTAAACACTTTTCTGCCTCTTATGATAACTGTGACTCATAATTAAATAATAAAAGATTCCTTTAAAATTTCTATAAAGGTTTGGCCAGGAGATGTCATGTTTGTGGAATTTGCAACATGTTTATGGGCTTGTCCCATAAATATTAACAGCTCAGCAGGTTCTTGCAACCCTGTAAAGTCCTGTCAACTTCACTGTGGTATGAATTACTACCTAGATATCATGCTCACCGAGACATCTATTATTATTATTGCTATTACTTCACTTAATCATTGATCATTTCTACAGCCTTGCTTATTCACTTTACACCACTCCAATTGTTTTCTAAAAGGGGTCCTTGTCTCCACAGCCAAGCACTAGAAGAAGAAAGCCTGATTAGCTCTTTATTCGTTTAATGACACTATTCAGCACTCAGAAATGATTTTACAGTAACAGTCTTGAGGACACCTCCTTAATCAAGTGATTTCTTTGTTACAAAAGGGTGCAAAGTCCATCCTTTCAAAGATGAGTAATGGTCTGGAACTCACGTAGATGTGATGCATGCCCAAACCACAAAAGCAGCATGTACCCAGAAATTATCAGCCTTTCATGGAGGGAATTCGCGTATGCTTCTCTTGAAACTGCAATTCCATCTTGGAGATGGCCTCCAGAGGATATCAAATGTACAGTATCAGCCTTTTTATGCTGTTTATGGTGATTTCCAAGAGTAATTGCTGCTCATTAACATTAAACTTGCTATAAAAATGTACTTAGAGTGCATCATGAACTGATACGAGTTTGCTGAGTTTTTTCATTCATTTAATGTTCCTACATGGTGCAAAAAGATAGTGGAAGAGAAAATAATATAATGGTCAAGAGGCCTGGGAGTTGTTTTATTTTACAGGATTGCACAACACATCCAAGGAGGAGCTATTGATGGTTGCAGAATGGAATTGAAAAGAAAGAAAAACTTTTTATGACTCCTTGCACTGTCTCAGGCAAGAAGCCATAAATCAGCAGCAAGGTCATAGTAATAGATCACAAAACAGGTCATTCCAACACAGGCAGGATTTAATTCCGGCGTGGCCATGGGCAACTTTTCAGACTGCTGCTTTTGCTTGTGTGGAGTGAAGTACTAGAGGTATCAGTGGCACTGAGGGTAGTACACATAGCAGCAACCCCATACACCTTGAAGTTATTGTGTCCCTCTTTCTCCTTCTCTCCTCGTTCCATTTTCTTACAGCTGGCTCACGATCATCCCACATCTGACACAGGAAGAAAGGCAGACAGTCCTGCCAAGGATGAATGTACCTCTTCCACTTCACTTGTTTCTTTTCTTTCTTTCTTCCTTACCATATATTTTTTTTTTCCGCTCTTTCTTTTCCTCTCTCCTTTTCCTGCTTCCTTCTTTTTCCAAAGTAAGCCTCAAAACCCAACCACTGCAACTGGATTTAGCCCAACTGAATCTAATGTCCATGTAACATCCCACCTATTCCCAGTGAAACTTCACTTGAGTCTACCAGTTTGCCTATGCGGGACCACCGTAGGTCTCTGACCTGAGATACTTGGTCTCTTTATAGCCTCTGAGCTACAATAGTTGCCTAATTCTCACCAGAAAAGAAATGTTACCCCCTCCTTTCCCTTCTGCAGTAAGTTAACATGACCTGTGTTATTCTAACTCCTTTCTAATGCAGTTTTTATGGGATATTACTATTATTTGCTTTCATGATGTTAATTAATGTCATATATTTTGACAAGAGTTCTAAGACTACTTAACCTGTCTAGCTTGTTGTATGCAACTTGTTCTTGATTCAAGCCCTTTCCTAGACCTTAGGAAAATATTAGACAATTAGTGTGTGGAGTGTGGTGCTTTTAAAAGCCATTTTCTTCATAGGTCTCAAAAGGGTAAAACCTTACTCTTTTCTGTATGGACCTATCTTTCTCAATCTATAGCTGTTAAGGAGGGTGGAAAAAGTATATTAAAAATATATATTCCCATTTTTACCACTGAAAAGAAATGAAACATTGCCATAAGGAAGAAAAAGAGGTAGGGCTCTGCACAGGCTACTAAACAACATCTGTGGAAGAGACATTAGGGGGGACTTATGTGACCTTGACCCATCATGTAAGCTCCAGATCTTCTCAGCCATTATTTCCCCTAACTCCTCAGGATATATATTGCAGAGTTATAAAGGAGATTTTTCCTGGATTCTTGACTTCTCTTTGGTTGCCCTCCAGTGAGAAGCATCATGTTCATACTGATCTCCTTAGGCTTGGTGCTCATGTCTAGGACTTTTTCTATATCTTAAAGGTACTCCATGGTGTGGAATTTTTAAACAATTGCCTCAATTTCCCTGATGAGGAACAGCTGCCTCCCTAAGTACAATGCATGGATGCAGCAGGGCTGTAAAGACAACAAAATACAGAATGATGTTACCGTCCTGAGCCCATACAAGTGTTATCAGCTGGCTTGTGGCCACATCTGAACTGGTCTCATACCTGTTACAAATGTCTAGATGTAGCATGCATAGGGCCATTCACATGGATGATTACAGGTGGGCGGTGGGTTAGGAAGCCATTGTTACTCTGCTGCAATGCTGTATCTGGCTCAAAAGCATACACAGGCCTAGCACACGCTTATTTCTCAAATCGGAATACGAATTTGATGTGATGGCAGGGGTGGTGTAAGAATATAATCTAACTCAGTCAGCCATACCTGGATTGCCTCACAGCTGGCGTGGCAGCACAGAAGAGCTCCCCACTCCAATAGTGGGGAACAGATACTGGACTGTGCCAGGAGGTGGTGCTTGCTTGGGTGGGAAAGCACTCAGATACCATAGGGAGGGATGAGAGAATCCGCATGAAACAGACTATGATCTGAGAAAAAAATTAGATTGTCACATAAATTTATTAGATCTGTGTTTTCGTGAAGAATGAAATAGTTTACAGTGGTGACATTGCACTATTATCACTGGGTATTTGAGTTAACACCTCATTGAAACAAATGGGGTAGTTCCCTCAGGAGTTTTGTCCAGCTCTCTGCAAACACAAAAAAACCATTGTACTTTTATCTTAAGCTCACACCAAGAGGCTTGTCTTTACCATGGTTACCCCCTAGGCGGTTTCTTTTTTTTTTTTTTTTTAAGGAAAGACTGTGGGGAAAAAAGAGTTTCAAAAGATTAAGAGATCTATTATCAGCACTGCCCACCATTGCATGCTCCTCACCAGCCCAGGCCTTGCTTATACACACCAGTGGACAGCAGCCAGCAGATCTGTTTTTCCTGATAGATGGGAAATTGGGTAAATTGGTTGTTGGTAGTTTTTAATTAAGCAGGTGGGGCAGCTAGTGGAAACCAGTGTACACCAGGTATATATCTAAAGCTGTACACGTGCTTCAGAAATTCGCCTTAATGATCATGGAGTATAATAAATAGGTGTCCTTGAGAATTTGAGTCATTTGGTCCTGCATACATATATAACACGGTATCAACAATTCTCTCTCCACTTTGTTGCACTTCTGTGATGAGCTGGCTCTGCAAAAAGAGGGAGACTTGATAGGAGTTAAAAGACAAGTTTGTGGTGATTGTTGAGTTGTAGGATTTTAAAAAGTTATTTATTTAAATGACTTGGTCTCGTTTGCTAAGAAAGACAGAGATCATGTCAGTTTTCCTTTCTATGACAGAAACTTCCCCAGAGAGGCTAAATGGAAACTAGCATATTCAGATAGCTTGCAAACCACCAGTGTGGTAAGAGAAGTCTTCTATTCTGCTTTGTGGAGCTGACCTTACAGCTTCAAATACAAGACAACATGGAACTCGGTCATCTGGGTTGAGAAAGAGGCATTCAGGGTAAAACAGGCACAGCTGTTTCTAGAAAGATCAGGAAAATGGAGAATCTGTCTTAGGGAACTATGAAAGTTTGCCTTGTTTAGCTGAGTGAAGTGGAGACTGAGGAGAGTCGTTACTGCAGTAGGTGCATCAGGGATTGAAGTGAATACCAAGGAAAAGAAATAGTAAAGCTAAGAAAAACTTTTAACGTGAGATGAGTGTGTGGGAAGTGATGAGTGGGAATAAGCTGCCCATGAATGTATGCTGGAAGCTAGAAAGCTGTTTTCCATTGGCCAGAGATGTGCTATTCTGGAGGAAGCTTCCAACTAAGTTAAGCAACTGCACATTGTTGATGAATTTTGGACTGAGATCCCATGCAATGGTTTCTTGGAGTTAGCAGAAGACTGGCTTCCTAACTCTTCTAAGTAGGTGAGAAAACCAAAGCCAGAAGTTGTCAGTCTGGAGATCAAGATCTTTTAAAAAACCCAAGCATTATGCTGCAGCTATTCTGTAATTCATGATTCAAAACCACCACATATTGCTCTTCATATAAAGGCACTATATAAAATAAATGTATGTAAAACTTAGATCTACACACATCATTTTGTAGCAGAGATACTGAGTTTGTACTAGACCAATATGAAGGAAATCAGTGTTGCCTGCAGCTTTTTGGCTAGGCTCCTGCACATGGTTGAAAGATCATCTATAGTCAGTGGTGCTTTGATTCTGGATGATCTGAGAAACTGGTTGAGCAACATTGTTTTCCTCCTTGAAAATATTCTATAAACAAGGTTTCTGTGGAAGTTTTGTATATTTCTTTGTCTTTTTTCCCTCCTAGTTTTTCATTTAAAAAGAACAAAACAGGTAGTATTTAAATTTTTAAAAGCAGAAAACACTAGCCATGAAGCACAGATTTTATTTATTTTTTATGAAAATGTCTATGATATTTGAAATCAAGTTTAAAAGAAAAGGTAGTTTCAAAGGATTTTTTTTTTTATCACTTTCAATGAAGTCATCTTTGGGAGAAAGAGATGCTGCCAGAGGTGTTTTACCTGTCATCTGTGAGTTTTCATTATTTAATATATAAGGTTCAAGGGAACTCTGACCAATTCAAAACACACAGACGTGCTGGGCCTGTGCTGAAAAAGTAGAAGAAAAAGTGATGTATACACTACATTCATATAGACAGCATTTGCTGTATGCCTTCAATATTGCAGGTAGGGTTATAAACTACAACACCTGGGCTTGCTTTTAAACAAAACAAGAGCTTATTTCTGTCCTTGTATCAGTCAATTATGAAAGCTGGTTTTTTTTTTGGTGGTGGTGTTTGTCCTTTTCTGCCTACGTCTGTCTGAATAATTTCTTCTTGAAATTAACATCCCAGCACATTTCTCATAAGACTCAGACATGCCACACAACGGAGTGCCATGAGGGTACCTAATATGGGAAAGTGTATTCTGACAGCACCCTTCATTTGCAGAGTGCAAACCCTATTGGGATTGCTTGATACAGTGTTGGTTTAAGAATAAATTAAGATTTAGGCAATAATTGAAGAGCAAGCCATCCTGAATTCCCTGATTACATGAAAGGACAAGGTTCAGGGACATCTGAGATCCTACAAGGAAATGAAGATGAACAATTGGAAGGACAGGGGAATTATCTTTTCTGTTCATAGCTTTACAAAGCAAATCTATTTAAAACTCTCTTCAAATAGTGAAACCATGGAGTCACTTGACTTGTGATTATAAGGATGATTTATGAAGAGCTCTGTGGTAGATGAGTCTTTGGTGTGAATCATTGCAGTCTTTTTACGAAATAGATTATATCAATAAAGAAATAGCTCACAGAAAGGGGCATTGCAGCGTTCGTTCCATAGAACCAGAAAATTCCCTCAGAGACAGCTGGACCTTCATGCTACTGAACTTGAAGTGGAAAGCATGTTGTCTATCAACTAGGTGTTTTAATTGATTACCATCTCTGCTGCCGCCATCACTGAGTATTCAATAGACAGCTAAAAGGCAGCAGTTCTTCAGCTGAGTTTCAGGAGCGAACTTCTATACAATTAATATTTTTTTTCTCCCTTATTACTCTAAGACATTGGTGCATACCTACTTGTGTGAAGTAACCTTTGGGTTTCTATAAAAGGAGATGTAAAAGGCTGCATCTAGGTATAATTTAATCCAACAGTGATGTTTTTGGAAACAGTGTCAAATATTATGGGATATTTACTTATGGGAAGAAAGCCAGGAAGGAGGTCAAACAGTATTCTGTCAGGGCAGTCACTGTTCCAGAAATAGGTAAGCAATTCTCCTGTGTTATAAATGCATAACAGTGCTCTTTGGGGGGGAAAAAAAAAAAAGTCCAAGAAAAACGATTTAATCATACTTTTCAATTTTGATAAATATCCTATGCTATTTGGTTCTAACAGACATATTCTTTATCAACAAATCTATTGGGACGATCAGGTTTTCTGTGGTGCAGGTGAATTAGTAGTTTCAGGAGTAATTCAGTAAATTCTGACTTAGGTTTCTAATTTGCTCCCCAAAGCATGCAATAGGAGCTTGAAAAAGAAATTGAAGGTCCTGCAGTATATTTTTCTTAGTGAATTGATTTAAAGGAGTTAGAGTGACATCAAGTCTTTTTACAGGTTTGTTAATCTGTCATCAGTTTAATAATTGCTATGGTATCAGAACACTCCAATGTATGAGAAATGGAGAGATGTGTGTTGTAAGTAAACTACAAATGAACTTGAAATCTACTGATGAAGGTGTTCTAGTTCAAACAAATTAATTCAGATCTTTTACACTGAGCTATAAGGGAAGATCACACCATCTTTTCTAGCTTCTGAATACATGAATCTGCTAATTAACTCTACCTTATGTAATTATGAATATAACGAGTAATTTAAATCCGTGACACTTTGTTAGTACAACAACAGCACCAGGTGTCTTAATCTATTTTTTTTTTAATTATTTTTCACTTTGTTTGTTATAAGTAAGATTTAAGGTGGATAGTGTGTGTAGAAAGCCCCAGGTTTCCCATCAGTAGTGTGAAAAATCCTGTGCCTGCACACAGAACACATCTTTTCACTTCTGCTGCCTGTATGTAGCAGTCACATTTAGGAGGGGGTATTACATTCCCCATATTCATTGGGTTCTTTGCTTCTTTCTCTACATCCATGTCATATTGATAAAAACAGCTGGTCGTTTTTTGTGTGGTCTGCCAACTCTCTTTTGAGAGCTGAGCCATTTGACCCATGATTGATGTGAATCACAGCTATCAGATATATGTAAATTCATGACGTTGCTGATCTGGTTTCATTCGTAAACTGAGACGGGGTGGTGGAAGTCTGGGTGCTCCCTTACCTGCATCCCTTCTTATCAGCCTCCCAGATTCACTTCACAATTTTCTCTCCAAATACTAGGAATTCTTAATAAATCTCTATATCTAAGTATTTCACATAACGGTAGACTGTGCGAGTCTTGCATCACTCTCATTTTGGATTATTGCACTGTGTACAATCTGAGATATTAAGGCAATATTGCATTAATTTGGGCATGAGCAGGGGTTTTTCTCCCATGACAAAGTCTATGACAGGAACAGAAGAAACAACTGGGGAAAAAGAGGAAGAGATACGGATTGTCACACATGTCAAAGTGAGGATTATTTTTGAATAGCTGTGTTTAAGATATTTGTTGTTACTATTGCAGTTATTTTTGAGTACTCCTCTGTATTTCCAGGAGTTTGCTTGAGTCAGAACAGCAGAAAAAGCGTTGGCAGCATGTAGGTTTTGATGCACTCTTACACTAGTGAAGATGAGGTCTCCCTGTGACACTCTGAAGAAACGTTCTCTTTCTTGCTCGTGGTGAACAACTAACGAGGAGTAAGAGAATGATGTTGCCTCTTCTCCTTTCACTCCCCATTTATGAAACACTGGATAAATAAATAACCAAAATTATCAGTTTTTAAAGTCTTTTTCTTCTGAACATCCAGTGTAGGGGCTTTCAAACTGATTGCTAACTTTTACAGAAAGATTGAGACTGATTAATGTGAACAGAGTTTAAGAAAATACTGAGCTGCATTTGTTTTGTTTCCACTGACCCTTACTAGCATTTCAACTGGTAAAATAGAGGAAACAGATTCTTTTAAATTAAATTAATGTATTTGTCTTCTCCTCTATGGAGACTCTTTGGGAAAAAAAAAGTGTAATAGGAATGTTTTTCACTTCCAAGATGAAAGCTAATAGTCTGTGCCACTGCAGCACAGACGCGTAAGGTTAAGCCAATAAATCGTGCCATTATCCAACAAAATATTCTCTGAGTAAAACAACCAGTTTTGAACACCGGACTTGCCAAATGTCAGCAAAACCCAGACAGGTGACTTGAAACAGTCTCATTTTAACGAGCCCCTTTTTAAAGAGCTCTGCCAGTTCGTGTCAGGTATATATTTACTGGCTTATGCCATCAAATGCGGATTTCTAGCCTTTCAGACTAACAAAGACAATATTTATCTCATTTGTGATTTGGAGACAATAACAACAACATCACAAATCAAGGGATGAATTTCTGCAAAATAGAGGTAATGAAAGGAAATGTCTCTGATTTTAGCCTCTGCCTTTGTCCGTACCATAAACCAGCAGATTCCCCCATCCCAGTGGATGGGAGTTCTGGCAGTGATTTTCATCAGCAGCAGAAGCATGTCTCATGTCAGACTTATCACCTTGTTAACACAGTCAAGTACAAAATCAAGCTGATTGCATGACTTCATGTCATTTTTTATGTCCTACCAGTTCACCACACTGGATTGGCTTAGTCATAACCTGCACAAATCGCATGTGCGAGCAAAGCTTCCCCTAGATCACTTCGCAGAAATGGTGAGCTACCAAAACTCGGAGCAGAAGGCAAACCAGGCAATGGTTTTGCCTGTGCTGGCAGATGTAGCTGCTCCAGAGGTAAAGAGAAAGAGGAACAGGTCTCCCTCAGGACAAATATGCCCCTCCTAGTCTCCCTTCCTCTCCCATGTGTGACATCCACCAAAACCCTGATGGCTTCTCCCAGTTTTTCTCAAGTGTCTGAGATGTCTAAAGTTTGCTTTGAGGACTCCCCCCATTGGATCGTTGTGTAAGAAGTAAGCGAACATTTATTCATAAACTGCAGTGGAGTTACATAATGCATCTTTGCCCCTGCCAAGTGCTTCCCCCGAGGGATTAATGCTACTATTGATTGCATTAAAGCAATTAATTATTTCTACTTCTTTTCTGGTAACACTTTACAATGAATTTGATGTCTCCTTCTTGCTTCAGCAACAGTCATTAAATAGGACAGTACCTTTTAGCTGCTGAATATTTTGTTTTCAGTTCAGCCACATTTTAGGACATCTGCCAGAAGCATTCACAGATTTAAAGTTAAGCAGATGCTTAAGTGGTTTTTTTTGGATGAGAACCAATGATTAGAATTTGACAGGACTGATGCATTAGGACCCTAATACTTTGCTGGAGAGGAAGACTTAATGGAACAACAGTTATTGCTTTCTGGATAAGATTCCTTGCCATTGATAGTTATTTTCCCCATATTTTAAGTGGGTTTGAAATAATTAAACTTTAATCAGTGACAAGGGTGCTAATAACTTCATAAATATTTAACAGGTGACTGGATGGGATAAATTAATACTTACAAGAAATAGCCCTTTTTATTGAATAATGAAATTATTTCATTTACCTTTAATAAGCATCTAAACTGGCATTTGGATCAGGAGTATGCAAGTGGACAGAAGAAATGCTAACTAGCAGTCTGTCTTAGAAGCAGAAGATGTGTTTGTGGACCATCACCACATGTTTATCCAAGTCCTTTCTGCTGCAACAGGGCATCAACTGTGCTAAGCCCTCAGCTTCCAAATTCAAAGCTTTGAGTTCAGGAGTATTCTAACTTGTCATTTCAATCTGAAGGATTAGGAACAGAGAATGGGAGACAGATGGATGCAGTCTTTGAAATATGGACTCCAACAAAACTAACGTCACATTTGGGGAATGTTCACAGCTGGGTTTGTGGCTCTGATGTGTTTCCAACCTCTACAAATGAGGAAAATTCCCACAAATTCCTTCAGGTTGTCTCCCTTCTCTTCATCCCTGAAACACTCAGTTCACTCCTGGAGAGATCAAAAAGCCCAGATTTAGCTGTCACCTTGAACACTGGCAGTAACAAGCTGCAGGACCACCCTCTTCAAGCCACAGTTGCTCTTGTATCAGGGCCATTAAGAATAGCCAGTGTGCTGCTAACTGCGAAGAACCAATTGCTTTATCACAGTGATGGCAAACCATTGGCACCAACTGAGATCCATGCTGGCACCAGTATCTTGGACTTTACTGCAAGATTTTTAACAGTGCATTTGGACTAGACATCGTAAAGTTTCTACCATTACTGATTTATGGGCACAGGACTCTTGCTTCCTATTCCCTACAGGGATATACATGAAGAGATACTAGGAGAAACTGCAATGCAAGACATATGAGGGATCTCTTTTGGCACCTCAAATATTTTTAGGACAGATGGTGTGCAGGATATTCAATTATTAATATAGAAAAATAAAATCTGCCAGTTTGTCTGGCTTTCTCTTGATGATAGAGTCCTGACTTTTCAGAGGCGAAGCACTTCGCATTGTGCTCCAATGGGCATTTTAGTTATTGACTTTTTCTAACTTCAGCTGTCAATTCCGGGCAGTGTCTGAGAATCTGGCCTTACTTTTCTCTGTAGCATTGCTCATAAGCTTGGTTTATTTCAGATTTAACTGTTCCATGAGAAATCACCTCAGGAAATTATAGGAAATTCCCTATTCTTTCTGAATTTCTGCATATGAACCTCACTATCATTCTCCTACAATATTTTTCACAGAAGAGAGGTTATGCTTAAGCACTATACTTTATAAACATTCTATATAACAAATAGACTAACTGCATTAAAAACTAATCTTTTCCAAGTATTCCTTCATGTATCCTTCCAGTTAGTGCCGTTTTACAAAGAATCAAGCATTAAAACTATGAGCTTCACTCAGTTTTGTGTAAGTTCTGCCATGAACAATTCTCCATATTATAGGGCAGTGTCACATATGAATAATACACATTATATTGTCTTTTATATCTAAATACTTAGAGAGTTTTGGAAGACTACCCCTCTTTTGTTCATCTCTCTTGATTACACACAAATAGGCTTCATTAGCTCTTTTGTTTTGTCTATTCTGACTCCTTCACCATCAGGGTAATTAAAGAATGAGAATTAGGAGTAAAATCTGAAGACTTCAGATCTAATCTAAAAAAATTGATGGAAAACGTCCTTTTGACTTCAAAGATGATTGAATTGGGTGCTGTTATATAAAATGTCTGTGATGGATCTGGGAAATTAACATACTTCCACATAAAAGAGTTCAATATCTTAAGCACTTATTGTAAAAATATAACAGCACCAACACTATTATATGTCTTCATTAAGATGGTTGAGAACAGCAACTATTATGATCATAACTCTCACAGAAGTAAAATATTTCCTGTCTAAAAATAGAATTTCTTCTAAGAAAGACCCTGGAGGCTAGAAATTTTGCCTCCCTTGCCTTCAATCCTTAGCCAATTATTAGTCAAGGTTCTCTCTTTGCATGTAGTCACTTAACGTAGTGTCAGTTTTGTGTAAACAGAACATGTGGTTCATTAATCCTGCAGTAACAGCTAGTGTGTAACCTTAGGTTCTTCAGCAACATACAAGTGTTTGACAAAAGACTAGCTATGACAATTAAAACAGCATCCTTCATCAAAACGAAGCGGCGGCAAGGAGCTGTCCCACTATTGTGTAGCTATCCATCAAGCAGAGCTGAATGTGAGCTAATAAACATGTCACTTTCTTTCTGCTGCCTGCATGGAGGAAGAATAATAGCTGAGAAAGGGCAGGAATGGGAACACCTGGAGTAGATAATTGCATGCTCCTTACTGGACTCTCTGGCTTTATTTTGAAGCTTGATACAATAATAGGGAATAATGCAGCAACCATATAGTCTAGGGGAAAGGAGGATCAGCAGGGCAGGTTATTTTCCCTTCTTCCAAGTCCATCTACTCAGTTTTCATGTTTTGAACTGCATTGCAACATCCCCAGAATCAGAGATGCAGCAGAAAGCTATAATCAGAACTGTGTCTTACCTTGCCCTTCATGTCGTGGTCCTTGCTTTGAATCCTTCTCTGAAGGCAGCAGCAAAAAAATAAATTCTTCATCATCAAAATATGCATTTGGACAGTTCATGCAGAAGCACAGAGTCTTTTGTTGGAACAGGTTCCAGTTTACAATCAGCAGAGCTTACCTCTGGCCATGCAGCAGGGTGGGTGCACTCTGTGGAAGGACTTGAGGACCTGCTTTAAGAGTTCTTTGGAAAGAAGCAGTGGCTAGCATTTCATACCTGAGGAAACTGTGAACTGTGCATCTTGCTTCGAGCTGAATTTAGGAGATCACTGGGAAAAACAGATCCAGCAGGTTGGGAGTGCTTCTGGATGCACAATGCTCCTGGTCAGGCACAGTTTGATGGACCTGAGAGTGAGAAGTTGACATGCAAATCTGTGGAACTCTCTTCTAGACATAGGGGACAGAAGAAAACACAAACAAAAAAAACCCCACCATAAGCCACCTACAGAATTTTCCGAGAAGCAATTTCCCAAGATTGTAGATAGAAAGCACTGCCCTAATAATTGTCCTGGCTCATATAGACATTATACTCCTAAGTACTGTTTACATACCTCAGGTGAAAAAGTTTTCCTACATGGATGTCATGGACTTTAAAGTATGGTGGGTTGTGTTACTGTACTGGGGACCTTGGAAAAGAAGGATAGCATAAGGATGTGTTATGGATCACTTGCAATGACTGACCCCATAGAGGACCAGCATAGGAACTAGCACACAATTAGCAATATCTTAAGATGGCAAACTTTGGAGAAATAAGGGAGCAGAAGATCGTTGGAGTTTGCAGGAAAGCTCAATTCAGGGTTTGATATGTCCAGTTACTTCCCCAGACAGGGCAAGAGTATAAAACTACTGGTTTCTTGTACCTACCATTCCTACCACTAACTTTACTGTATTTTTGAGCTCCAGAGAGAGGCGTAGGTTTTTTCAGGCTTTCTCAATGCAGAGAAAATTACACTCTTCTGACTTGCTGGGGGTGAGTGGAGTAGGACCCCTACCACTCCACCATCCCCATTACACACACTTATTATTTCTTCCCGGACTAAAAATGCCCAAGGATTTTGAGGCAATAAATGTGTTGGCTTGCTTCCTATCTGTAGCTTTTCTCTGATGAGTATCAGTGCTCTGACACTTTATATATCTTGGTCTGTCAGGCTGAGACCCTTTGTATGACTCTGAAAACCCTGGAAAGTTTAAAAATAAGTGATTAGAGGCACTATCTTCATTGGAATAATGGAGATTAAAATGAGATGCTGACAAATGAATCAGTTCTCCTGTAGACAAGGCAAGCAGAGAGAAGCACACTGAAAAAAAATAAAAAAAACAAACCCAAAAGCAAACAAAAAAGCAGGTTCACCAGCCTTCCCTGAGAGTAAATAGCAAAGTATTTGGCATGCTGATTGACTCTCTATCAATCTGTTTTCTGTGTGCCTACCAAATCACTGCAAATATTTGCCTCCTGGTAACAGACAAACAGCAGGTCAATGCTGAAAAACAGACTATGTTGGTTTTGAAGTCAAAATTGAATCTCCCTTATTTTCTGGCTGCAAAAATTAATAAATGGGTCGTGAAGGTCAAACAGCAATTATCACATTAATTCTGGCAACTGAGATTGGAGGAAAGGCATGGGAGAGGTAGTTCCTGGTGATTCAAAGCAGGGTAGGTTCTGAATGCTAACACCAGAACTAAGCACACCTCAATTTCTTGATTTTCAGGAAATTGGAGTTGTGCTAGGCAGGCAGCGTCTGTCTCAAGAGCAGATCAGCACAGTCTATCTATCTGGCTCTGATGTTCTACCTATAGTGCCTCTTGTTTGGACTGACACAATGCATTCCCACACTGCTGTCCTGTGCAGAAATGTCTAGAGAGTACCAGGGTCCATGTGGAGGTTGTGAGAGGATGAGTGGGTGCTCATTTATAACTTAAAAAGGAAGAAGGAACTGTGGATAGGACAGTGGCACAGGAAAGCACAGCACTCTTGGGACACTGCTAAAAAA
This sequence comes from Eurypyga helias, assembly GCF_000690775.1. Classification (NCBI taxonomy): domain Eukaryota; kingdom Metazoa; phylum Chordata; class Aves; order Eurypygiformes; family Eurypygidae; genus Eurypyga; species Eurypyga helias. The sequence continues at coordinate 153,515 of NW_010249320.1, read as the reverse complement.
TAAACATTGAGGAAGAAGACCTTCACCCACCCTAGGGAGGAAGTTTGCCAGCTTTTCTCCTTTCTTTCTTGAGCATATTAATATTTTATCACTTCTCATTTACTAGGTGACCTGGCTCATATATTTTTGACACATTAGAAACAAAACTTTCCTCAGTGCAACAGGAACTACTTTAGAGTCTGCTAAATCCAATAAAGGAGCTTTATTCTGTGATGGGGGGGGGGAGATGACACTGGTGAAGAAAAGCAGTGTGAATAATTCATGCAGCACATTCAGATGCCACGTGGATCCTGAACTAACCTGAACACACTGTTTGCATTCATATTGTTTCATTAGCCACTACAGAAATGAGTAAGGCAAAGTCATTAAGCTTAGTGTAATGTTGTTTTAACAACACTTGTTGGTTGTATTACCATGCAGAGGCAGTGACTACAAAGGACTTTGGTTCCTTCCGTGAGAGTTTCTTTACAAAACCACTCCCCACACCGGGGAATAGGTACTGGAGAACAGCTTCAGCCTCCCATCTCCTAGCTAATAGAATGTGATAGAGTCATCTGAGATTTCAGTGCAGAGGAATATCCGAGTTCCTGTAAAACGGGGCTCAAGAGATCCCTTTCAGGTAAATATTAAGCAACCCTGTCTCATTGCATGCCAGAATTATTATGTTCAGACTGAATCAAGATAGAGAGAACACTATCACTGATGCCTTAAAAAGGAGTTATTACTGAGAGGCACAACTCTGCAAAGTCCAATCAGCCAGGACCCCATTGTAGAAGAGTCTGAACATAGGCATGAGGACCTGAGCCCTTTCAGATCCTGGCAGTTCCTGCCGCACAAAGAGAAAGACTGAAAGACAGATTTTGGCTGAAGAAAACTTCAGCCAAATTTTGGATAAAAATCTACACACCCCCTATGTTATGCCAGTTGAGACTACTTTTAATGGTGAACATTTTCATCTGGAACTATTTGTGACCTTTGTAAGGAAAATATTTGTATATAACTATTTTTTCTCATTCCTGCAAAGCTTATTCCACCTCTGCTTAGCTGTTAGCGTATCACCCAGGTTTTATGTGACTCTTTTAATATTCAGCTGACACAACACCCTTATCACAAGATCCCTTAGTCCCTGTTCTGTCTCTCACCGTCCGAAATGAAAAACACTGTTTTATCTTATTTTGAAGAGATAAATCACACAGGTTTGCATGAGCTGTAGACTCGGTTGAACTAATTTTCAAGAAATTAGGTGTGCATTAAGTAACACCTGTTGAAGATCTTTCATTTTTGATGATGACTGTAAAGTGAAATGGACAGATAAGGCTTACATGTTAGACAAAAGGGATCGAAGAAATTTTCTACTGTGGGTTACACTCATCATGATACTCTTCCTGATGTTTTTTCTTCCTTCCCACTGACTGAAGTGCAAAGGATGTTGATAAGGTTCTTACTGCCTCTAAGGCAAAGAACCTAGTGGTTTTAGCTCCAGTCACAGAAAAGTAGAACTGCAGTCACAGAGGCTGAGTTCAGGTTCTGTGGACAATTCAGCCCAAAGCAAGTTGTCACATGGGCAACCTTGTAACCTTAGAAGGATGTAAAATGGACTGGAACAGGGCCTGGTTATTTACTCAATACAGTGTGCCATCAAATATAAAAGCTTCCTGAAACGTCTTGCCAGTTCCTGTGATCATTTTGCATCATTGATGCAAGATTAGCTCTGTAAAATTCATGGCAATTGTTGTCACAAAAAACACACATAAAAATACCCATGTTTTTCAAGAGTAGTAGTAAATAATTTTTCCCCAATTCATATTCATCTCCATTTCAGCATTAACTACCATCGCTCAAATCTAAACTAAGATTTGAAGGTCTATGACCTAATTCAGATTTACGATTATAAGAGAGAAATTCGCTCCAGGGTGCACATAAAGGGCAAACAATTGTATAGAGAGAAGGGAAGCATAAGCGAGACACACACCAAGGAAAGCTGCTAGATTTTATGTAGTGTGTTTCATTTCCAGAAATCTCAAAGAGCTTGATGAAGACAATGTCTTTAGCCACACTTTACAGGTGGGTAAAGTGGAGCTATATTGGTGTGGGCAGAAATGGTGTACTGAACTGACCAGAGCCAATGCAGATCCATATAAACTCTTTAGAAATAGATAATCAAATAATTTAGCACCTCAAGTCAGGTTTTATATGAACATTTAGGTCTCTTCTCACTGAACCCTCACAGTTAAGAGTATGATTTTGTTACAAAAGTGATATCCATGCTGTCAAGGGTACTGCTGCCTCACAAGATTTCAAGACTAGCTTTGTGTCCACCCTGTCAACATTTATATTGTCCTAAAATCTGCCTCAGAAAAATGTCATTGATTCTATTCCTGAACTTCATTGCTCTAATGTATATTTCAAGGAATTGCTTAGATAGGATTGCAGGTGGTTTATTACCAGTGTCTGTCACACTAACTCCTGGCCCAGCCATCTCCCATCTGAAGTCAACCATAAATTTCCATAAATTTCAAATAAAAAATCAGAACTGTGTTCAAGTAACAGACACACATCTGTTTTGGAATTACATGAACAATGTATTCAGGTCCATTGCAACCTGTTGGGGGAAAAAAAAAGCGCAATATAGGAGGATGGGGTCATGTTGCATCTAAAGCAATTGACCTTTGTTTTCATGTGCTTGAGCGCCTCGTGCACTGAAGCAAGAGGCTGCGAGCTGCTTTGGAAACCGTAAGTTTGTTTTCCCAGTTTTGCTCTTACAGTCAGAAGAATCTTAATGGAAACCATATGACAGGAGTAACCACACTTTATTTACATTTGGGAATGGAAAACAGCGATGCATGTCAAGCGCCTCTTGAAACAATCTTATCCTCCAAAATCTGGAGTTTATTTTATGGATGGTAGAAAATTTGCTGGAGGGATTTATGTGGCATCTGAGAAGAAAGAACAATGGGTGAACGGAAAAAATTCAAACTATGAACAGTGGAGCACTTTTACTGCTCTTTGATATCTGGGTTTTCTTCCAAGACGATTACTTGACTGCTTGAGCACTCTTAACTGTCTGAATTTTTAGTCCCTGTTATTGTCATGAGCACTGCAGTAGGAACAACTCCATTTCACCCCAGACATTTTAGCTGAGATTAGACTGTAGGTTTAAAATTTGATCGGGCACTGTGAATTCCATGTAAATTGGAGGAGGGGTCTCTCCAAGTACCGTCATTAAAGTACATATATTTACCATTTTCTTATGGTCCTGTGGTTCAATATCCACTTTTCTTCAGGCATACTCACTCCATGTGAAATAAATAATAGTAATTTCAGTATGTGGGCTCTGAAAACATCTGTGATTGTTCATACAGAAGCAGATCCTAAATTTCTTGACCATGGACAAATTGTTCCAGAGTCTCTTCTGACAGATGTCCTCCTATTGTCCCACAACTCATGGAAAACTCTTTCCATGTGACTGTGTCTAGGAGTGCTGAATCGGAGATAAAAAGCCATATAACTCTCCTTTCCCCTCCCAAAGTGGCAAGTTCTGCTTCCTTTACTAGCATGGGCCTTAACAGAGGTAAGCACTGACCACAGCGATGACTACAGATAAAGCTGTACCCACTCTGGCTCTAAACCACAGGGACAGCTTTGGCACTAGCAGTACTTCCTGCAGATCCAACAAGATCAGCACATCTGAGATTATGCTTCCTATAACTAAGCAATTTAGGGAAATTTTCAAGTAACAGGACTGGTTTACACGGAAGACCTCAGTTTAGTAAGAAGATACTCATACTAGCTGTATATGAATGAACTGGGTACTGGAAGTAGCCCAGCTCTAACAGCATAAATCTAAGCAGTAAAATGCTGATACTTGATGTATTTATTTAAGAGAACTTTTACTTAGGTAGTTAAATTTTGCCATTTTGAAAGCCCTGAGAGAAGCTTTTCCCCACTGAGGTGCTCAGTAAAACTCCCATCAGCTTCATGAAGTAAGAACAGCACTTCTGATTTCCTTGATGCCTCCACCTACTCCAGTCCCTCTGCTCCAGAGTGGCCAATAGCAGATGCCTCTTGGAGAATATAAACCAAAATGACTGTATGATGATGCTTTTCCCAAAATACTCACATCCTTCAGGAAATTGTGGTTGAGAGACTTCCTGTGCCAGAGGTGTATTTCTGTATTTAATAGCCCTCCATGGGCTTGTCGACAGTGCCAGGGTTTACTCACTTGCTCCTGAGAAGACTTTGGATGGGTTCTCATAGGGGTATTTTGAGATATAACTACACAGTAAATTCAATTGACTGTAGTAATAAGTTAGCTCCCTTCAGGGACTATATTTCTATTACTAAAAAATAAGCAGAGGAAGAAAATATTGTCTGAATTTGATCACATCACTCATCCATAGCTGTTTTGTGTTTTTTTCAGCAGCAGAAATAGCAATGAGGTTGCCATCTGCCTGGTTTCCAAATGTCCTGCCCAGTTCTGCTGTGGTCTCACCAGTCACTGATGAGCTACCACAAACTGCATTATACAAGCATGACTACCTTTGCCCAAGGAAGGTATTTCTAAGATGGGGACTATAAGGCAGAAAGGCGGTCAGAGATGCCCATAGAAAAGCAAGGTCCTGGGTTTGACTTAGAGTCAGTGAGGGCTGGAATTATTTGGGAGTAGTGAAACATCATTCTGGGAAGGAACACTGTATTCCTTCTGAAATGTTAGTATTTAACTAATATAATAACTGCAAAGGAGTGAAATTTTAAACAAATCATACATAAATTTATTTTTTAAAGTCAACCACAAGGTCGGAAAGTTGTATGTTCATGAGGCAGAACAAAATCAGCAATAGCAAATAACTAATGAAAATTAGGAAATGTAGGGGCTAAGTCATACAAAAGTGAGTCCAAGAAAAATAAGGGATTGACAATTTTCTGTTGACATTTACCAGCATTGAAGATTCAGTTTAACATCTGTTTCTGAGTGAGATGTTATTTCAAAGCAATTCATTTGGGTGGATGAAATATTTAGTTATTATAAGCATTGTTTTTCTTAATCTTCAGTGATAGCTTTCATCCATTGAGGTCTTCCTGTCTATGCTCTTTCTCTTCATTAGTAAGAAGTATTTGAATTACTGCAAGGTTATTCAGAGAAGATTCAATAAAGTAACTTATCTATGCTATATATTGACTTGACAGTTGTTCAAAGAATCAAACAGGCCTTCTCAGGGATAAGAGAACCAGTCTTTGTTCAGTCTGTCTGTGTGTTACTTACAACGCTCCCTTCAGAAAGTTACTCATGCCACCAAAGATGCAGATCTTTAGATAACCCTGATCTTACAGCTAAAGAGATGAAAGAGAGAAGATTCTTCAACAAAGTTCAATACAGCCAGGGGGAACCCTGTAATTCACCCAGAGTGGTTTTCTTCTTCTTTGATTCCAAGTCGGTTTTGTTATTTTAGGAACTTGGGGATGAAAGTCTTTTTCTCTCTGGTATTTTCATATAACTCTGTGATACTTCTTTGATAAAAATATGCTACGTGCATCTGCTACAGATTTTCATCCATTTAACTTTCTGTAATTCAGAGTGGTTTTCTCGTTTGAATGATATGCAATATAGAATTGTATTCATCAAAACATAACATAGTCTAGTGGGTATGGTGGTGTTGGGTTGATGGTTGGACTAAATGATCTTATAGGTCTTTTCCAGCCTTAGTGATTTTGCGTTTCTGTGTGATTCTGTGATTCATAACAGTAAATGAGCATGTTTTGAATGAGAGAGGCATTGCAAGCTTTTTAAGAAAACAGCAGAGTACTTTACTTGGTCATTTGCTTTAGGAAAAACTCAGTTTCTTAGATGCTTAGTTCAAAATTAAAAAAAAAAATAATATTATATATTTGAGGTTTTGGAGTTTCATCCAAACAGAAAATTGAGTGAAGCATTAGGAACAGGGTGAGCAGTTCAATAGTGACATGGAATTTCAACTTTACATGTATCTAATTAAAATTTAAACAACTTTTAAAAATTTTAATTGGTTCTGATTGAAACATGCCCCTAAAACATAAAGATTTGTCTTGCTGAGAACTATCCATGACTCCTGTCTTTAATTTACAAATATATCTTTCTTTTTATGATTGTACTCTAGCCTATGCAACAAAACTCAGAGATTGAGGACTAACCATAGTCACAACCAAAATATGCACATATCCAGGTCAGTACTTTGTCAGGACAACATTGTAACCGTGGTCCCATGGTCACAAACTGTTTGTGATTTGCAGTATGGGGAACAGCAGAGCTGTCTGCAGCTGAGGGAGGGATTTGGGTGCACAGGTTGACAGCAACAGCTGCTTATTCTCTAGAAAGAGACAGTAGAAACATCAAATCCAACTCTATTCCTTGTGGCCAGACTCGACTTCCCCAGTCTGTTTCCCTTCCTCTACGTGGCAGCCTCACGCTAGCCAGGATATGTATCGTCATCTTCAGGGTAGAAAGTTTCAGCCCTAGAGCCAGAGAAGACAAACTGGTGGTGTTGAAGCATGCTCACTGCTGGAATTGCTCTGCAGGTCCTGTGAATGTACTGTATTTTAGCTATTAACAAACATTTACACAGTGTTATCTATTTCAGCATGTCTTGCCAAAGCTACCAGATGATATTTTTTTCTCTTCCACTTAACAGCTGAACAAGTGCATTTACCATGAATATCTGCATGTGCAACTACAAGTCGCTGCCCCATTAGTCAAAGTGGAAGATACTCCTCCATGAGAAACCCAGCTAAACAAATACTAATATCTCAGGCAAAAAAGGCTATGTGCAACTACCAAACTCGTGTCTTCCAGCCAGCTGAAAAAGCTGTTAGAAAGATTACATCAGTGGCTTCATAGCTTAAAGTATAAGGAACAAATCGTTCAGGAATAAACCTGCAGTATTTGTGACAATTGCCCTTTCCCCCTCCAAGTATATTGACTTCTATTAACTAATCATATCAAACCAAGTTTAGACAGTTTCATTTTCAAATAGCAAAGAAAAACATAAAACAAAAATAAGAAAGAATACAAATGGTGCTATCAAGAAATTACCTTCTCAAAAAAAGCTAGCTTTTCCCTTGGAAGAAGCTTATTTTACTTGCTGTTCTCATATGGCATGTAACACATTAATCTTCAAACCCCCATATGAAATCAAAAAACAGGCAATGATACTTTAGATGCTTCTCACTTCAGGGGCTTGCTTTTAAACTGCTTGGGAAAATCAGACCTGATCCAACCGCTGAATTCTGATAGCAAACAAGTGAACAAAAATACTAGTAAGGGTCTTCTAGTTCACAATACGTGTGTAATGAATAGTGAGGACTAAAAAAAAAATATTTGGAGGTATTTCGCCTCACACAAATGTGTTTTCAGATAGTTTATTTTGAGCTAATACAGGAAAAGTTCAGAGACAATCCAGTGTCCTTAGGAGATACATATCTCTAAAAAATGAAACTTGTATAATAAACTCAAGATCTTAGGCATACAGTTGGCTCTTCCATGCTCTTCATCTGTCTGAGGCTTTGGTCGTTTTACCAACAAACTTTGCTTTCTGCTCATGTCTCACTCTCCAGCAGCCAAGGATGTTCTGTAGGCTGCTACTAAAGAAGGAGTCTAATTCTCCAACATTATATGAAGCGTGTGAATATGAAGAAGGCAACTGTTCTCTGCTTTCCCAGGTCTTATTTTATCTCAGTACAATGAAATCTAGCCACTTGGAACTTCTCTTTGACTAAGAATCTGACAAATATTTTAACCTTTTAAGGGGTAAAAATGTTCTGGCTTATTAAATAATTGCAAATATTGCTGGCTTTAATGATCTTTAAATCAAGCCGTAATTTTTGATAGAGATAAAAAGCCTGATAATATCTAGTTGGAAATAGATGAAATTGCTTGCAGTGCAGAATGAAGATCCTTCATTTCTACATTTGAAGGGATGTTCAAGTGTGAACACTTGAAATTAAAAGACATTTTTTAAAATGTAATGGATAAGCACAGAAAAGGTCTAGAATGCCAATCAACACTGCTCTGTGGAAAAGAGATCTTGTCACACAAAACCTAATTTGTTCTTTGACAAGGATGCAAGACTGGATGATAAAGGTATCTCTGAAACTCTAATATTCTGAGAATGAGATATTGGTACAGCTGATCCTGTCTAGGAGTATGGGGAAAAGTTGTTCATCTCTTTATTTTTCCCCCAAGAAAATGTTCTTGGGCAGATCGTCTGGGAGTGATTCTGCCTTAGGGTTATGCTGTTGTACATGTTTCATCATGGAGTATCAGTCATCAGTGACAAAGTCATTTTTAAATATGGACAAAGTCTGGCAGCCTGTTAGGTATTGATAAGGGCAAGACAACGATACAGAGGGATCTAGCATCATTTGGTTATCACCTGGCTTATTCAAATAACTTCAAGCTATGCTGCTGCAAAATGGTATGTTATGATACCATGGAGAACAGGGATCCTGAGAAAGGATTTAGGAGTCATAACCAAGAAACAAATTAGTGTAACTGCCTCACATTATGTGATCATGGAGAGTCTCCTTAAGAATGTTGTGATGTGCAGAGAAGAACAAACTAGTTAATTTCTTGAAATCCAGTTCTCATTTGCTATGATTCTTGGCTTATATAAACAAAACAGTAAAGAGCAGAAAACAGTGAATGACTGTTTTGTAAGCTCACTTTTTACAGTACGCTGAATTTAATCTTGCAATACATTTTAACACAGAAAACAGATCTGTGCTGTGCAAAAGACCCCTGAATTAAACCCATAGATCTCTAGATCCAGATCACATAGCAAAACATTTTACAGAGATATAATCTCAAATCTCAGAAGCAATTAGGGAGTCCTGCCTAGAGGGACTATCTCAGAGCAGTATTTTCAGAGCTAGAGTGTAGAAAACAGTCTGCAGCGGAAGCCTCCTTAATCTGGAAGTTATCAAGCCAGACATAATCTAGTGAGAAATAAATGACAATGTTTGCTGAAGTGGTGGAGGTAATTAATCACCTAATTAACTGTCTAGAGATGTGGTGACCTCTCCACTTCTTGAGGACTCCAAATCAAATTATGAGCCTGATACTAGTTTATTGGGCAATGCTAAGACCTCTGGCATACCTCTGAGTGGGAAGACTTGGCTAGCACACCCTTATGTACGTAAATATGTGCATCTTGTAGAATTCTTCTGAGCATCAGTTCCCAGCATGGATTCACTCATGTTTCACAACTTGACTCGCTCAGGTCAGGAGGAGCAGGGCATGGTGGAACTCAGAGCATATCACTCTGTGGTGGAGGCAGTGCAGGAGATATGGCACTGGTTTCTAGATGTCATCTTGTGAAGAATCTGATCTTCCTGTGCATTGCTAGCAGTTATGCAAAAATGTTAATTTTTTTTAGCTGTCACCAAAAAAATTTCCAAATCTTGAAAAGCACAGAAGCAGTTCAGATTCAGATGAGAGAAAAGTGAATATCTTTTACTACTTTTTTCAAAAAAAAGCAGCTAAAAACAAAACAAAAGAAATCCAAACATGAAACCAACCTGTTATGGGCTTGTTTTATGGGGAAAAAAATAAGATCTTTCTCATGAAAATGCATTCAATGTCCAAAATAGAGGAATTATGAACAGATTTTTTCAACCATCCAAAGGAAATAGTGATTTGTGTTTGGGATAAAGCCAAGTAGGACTGAGTGTTTTTTCTCTCCATATGTGCTTACGTATGTATAAAGGAAGGCACGCATACATAGTTTCTATGCAAGCTATGTATTCACATCCAAAACACCTACTCCCGGGGCCTGCGTGGATGGTCTCTGGCTTTGAAGTCCCAGCGACTTTAGGATGTGTTCAGCAGAAACTACTCTTTACCCGTAAAAATTCAGCTGCTATCACTCGTACTTGAGAGCAGCACAGCCTTTTAGTAGCAATGTTAAATGTAATACAGACAGCTACATTGTAATTGCTTCTGTTATGAGAGAAAGCATTATTTCATCCGGAAGCTTTTGGCTTATGGCTACACTCATGTTTAATCATCCTTTTACCTCTGTGATATGTTGCAGCAGGCAGAAGTCTTCTGATAGGAGGTATCTCAGGCAAAGTCTGCATGTATTTGGCACCATCCTGATGACATACATACCTGTAGAGCTTTTTCATTTCAGCTGTAAATGGCGTGGCAAGATAAATCCAGCTGCATTCCTTCCTTGAACACGAAGGGTATTTCACTGTTCTGCAGTACCTCCTCTCATGTTGCCGCACATGTGCTGACAAAAGCAACAGATTCTACAGCACTTTTAGGATTTGACTTCTGAAAATGTCATTTCAAAGCTGTGGAATAAACCATGCTGAAAATGAAAAGCACTCTCAACAACATGGCAAGAGCCAGAACCTAAAATTTCTTTTTTATGGTGATCCCAGAAAATGATGACCTCCTGCTTCTGTCTATTCTGACTGACAAATAAGTGGTCAGTTTGGATGAAGCCCAAAGTTCAGAATGAATACATGTATTGGCAGGAATATCCATGGAAACTAGTTTATTTAAGAATGTATTTGTCAAGGGGGAATTTTAAATATATTGTCCTCAAAATCTGGGTTATGTTCAAATAATGAACAGATACATACTGTATCACTTGTGACCAGAGCAATGAAATTTTGTTTCCACAATACTCTAAAAATGGTTATAAAGTCATCTGCTGAGCAGAAATTATTCACATGAATAAATCTGAGAAATCAGCAAATTGATCCCAAGAACGAAAAAAAAATTGCTGAAAAATGTACAGATAACTTAGTCATTATTAGATGTTATTCAGCGTCCAAAGATTGTTGTTGTTTTGGATGGTACAAATATTTCTTCAGGCAAATGAATTTGTTTCTCAGTCTTTGGTGGATAGACTGCTGTGATGGAAGATACCCAAGACCTTGCAGATCTACAGAGAGCTTTCATTGTTGCAGTCGCAATATCTGATCTCCTTTGGGTAGCAAAATTAATTCCTGAATTAATAAACTGCACAGTCAGTGAAGGCTCAAACAGAACAGTTCTGTCTATAACATGGTCAGCCAGATTTGTTATTCACAGTCAACTCAAATATTCAGTGAAAAATGTACCCTGTTTTGGTTTGGCAAACGAATGTAGCTTGAAACAAACAAGTTTCTTAAGTTAACATGTTTGCCACAGTCTCCCATCCTAATTCTCATATGGCTGAACAGAAGGCAGGACAATTGGTTCAACCAGTGCAAAGACACAACCAGATTATTTATGCACTGAACATGAGAGGGAGAGACCCATTTCACACATACTGCTGCAGAGCTCTCCTAGCTATCAACACTGCAAAACACAGCAGCAGGCTGTGCAGGAGGAATTTTCTAGCTTCAAACCTACACTCCCTCTGGGCCCTGTGTATTTTAGGGCTCTGTCAAGAGAGCCGGGGAATGAAAAGCTGTGATTTTTCATCCAGGTAGGGGGAGATGAAGAAATTATCCTGGATGGCATTCTCTTACTTTTCATAAATGTGATACAACTCCTGGGCAGGGAAGGAAGCTCTGCCAAAACCCCAGAGCTCCAAAATGGGCCTGGCAGTGATTTGTGAGGAACGAGGTTAAAACTGAGAAAGACTATCACTGGGTCAGAGCCCAGATGTGTCTTCAGCTAATTGTGCTTTGGTGTCCGGACTGCTCATCCTCAAGATGTTATTGTAACTCTGAGCATTACCCCAGGTGAAGGCCTGGGAATAAGTGAACCTAGGCTGCAAAAGGTGCAGAAGTAGTTCTTTGTGCCTCAGAGACCTCTTGTTCCTTTTTCTTCCCCTGTTCCCACTGACACTGACCCTGTTTTGCCTTCTTGTTCTGGACAGAAAGAATTGGCAGAGCTTTAACCCCCAGCTCTTCTCTTCTGCATTAAAGCAGTGCCAGGGCAGTCCAAAAGCCATGACTTAATTCTCTTTAGTTTTCCAGTCATTCTGTGTATTGTCTGTAGATGTTAGCATCCGCAGAGATGTGATATCCTCAGCAAGGAGTTCCGCAGCACATCACTGAACTGTTCCCCACCTGCCGACTTTCCTACAATTTTCAGCTCCTCTTCCCACGTCTTCCTTAGTGGATCATATCCAACATATAGCTTCTGCTCACCTCACTGTGGCCACAGTCATCATTTGAGCCGTGCTCAGTGGTGGGGTACAGCAAAGTCTGCTCTAATTAACAAAGACAAACAAGGACTGTGTTGCAGTGTGAAGATGTGCAAGAACAAGTTAGATCCAAGAAAACAACCGTTTTTTGGCCAAAAAACTTATGTGAATTGTTAAGAATTGTGGAGCATTGAAACTTCACTACCATTCTCTGTGTGTGGAACATTGGCTTTGACCTGCCTTTTCCAATATAAACATAATTCTATGTGTGTGTCATAAAAATGCACACACAAAAGAACTGCTTCACTGCTCATTCGTCCCTTGCTGGGAAGGAACAATTTGAACAAACAAATGGCATATGTTAGTCACATTGCTTCACACGCTGCTGGAACACTTTCAGATACTCTGGTGCCTTCAATTAAGATCTCTGTAGAATTAATTTATTTTTTTTTTTTACAGTGTTGTGACATCTGAAATTACGTATTACATGAAGCCAGGCAAGTGTGACATCCATTAGAACAAGCATGTACCAACCTTCATGAAGTATATGTGTGTTGTGGAACTCTTTCATTCAGGTAAATTGCAAATGACTGGCTAAGGTATGCTTTGATTTTTGGTAGTGATGCTATTCGTATTATTTGAGTGCCCATAGTTGTGAATTGTCTGTTTTTAGAGATAACGTGCACCCTCCTATCATACAAATGGTACATATAATATTCTTCTGTGACATCACTGAAACTGGGCAGACTGCTGACAGCCGACAGGATTGAATGGAAGTGTTTCAGACTGGCCAATATCTGCAAACAGCTTTGTGAGAAAAAAAGTTCCCAATTTCAAAGTTCTTTTCCTTTTGAAGGATTTGTACCTATTTCACTTATAAGATTAAGTTTTCATTATTCTTGCTTTCAATATTTTTCCTGAATGTTGTACATAATGGTTAAATGGCATTCTCCAACTATAGTATCAAATCAAATATTCCTTTTAAAAGATCACTTTTATTTGTCTTGTCAGATGTCATTGCGTCCTTCTGACTAAAAAAAAAAAAAGTAAAAATCCATTCTTTCTCTTTAGTCGGCATTATGACATCTTGAAAATCTCCCATCCATTTCAGGGGGATTAGGACCAGGATCAGCATCTTCGCAGTCGATTTCCTCAATATGCCCGTGAGTTAGACAGTTGTAATCCTTTCTCAGACCAGAAGGTGGCAAGCACTCTTAAAGTATGAGCTGTATGGAAACCCGACGGGCTCCCTTCCGATCAAATCTCTGCCACCATTGTCCTCTGCTCAAAGACTCCGCCTTGGGTTTCCCAGCCAGAGATTTGTGTTTAACAGCGTCCAGTAAATCACTGCAGGACAGGACTAAAAAGGGAAGCGTAGAAGAGATTTAAGTGTATCTTCCGTTATAATTTAAGCAAAGAGCTCTCTGAGACTAAAGTAGAAAATAATTACGTAGAAAATAAAGCTGACCAGAAAAAAATGAAATTTCCTCCCCACAGCAACTCTGGCAGAGGGGAGGGCTCCTAAGAAACCGGGCTGGCTGCCAAGCGCGGCCGCAGAAGAGCCACAGAGCACCTGGAGATAAACCTGCCCCACAGCCCATACATACACATAGATTAACCTTGCAAAATACTAAATAATGCTTTGTATGAATTTTCCCAGAAAGAGCTAGCCTGAAACCTTATTTACTGTTTTTCAGCAAAAGCTGCACGCCTTTTCTGCTAACCTGTCAGTCTTAGAAAATCGAGTAGTTTGTGCGTGCAAACAACAGTAGAAAGCTAATGTGTTCCGAGGTGCCAAGTAGGAGGCGTTGGTAGGAAATTGCCACCCCAGCACTTTCTTCTCAAGCATTCCAGTTAAATTTCAGCCTGTAACTGGGCTGGGGGGAAAGGGGTTGCCCAGGACATACTACACAGGAGTGCCTGAACGGTGAATTAATACATCTGGATAAATCTGCTATACAAGGAAACCAATATACCCTCCCGTGCAGTATTGTTTACGTCATGACTTATTTTAGCACTTGGCCTAAAGGCTTCATGTCTGTCGGATTATTTTCCTAACAGCCGCCTTTTTTATATATGGTGTTTAATGAAAGACTGGAAAAGAAAGTTTTCAAATAAAGGACATAATTTCTGAGCTTCTTTTTCAAATCCTGAAGGCCTCAAAGCATGAGGAGGGCAACGCAGGCTTCAGATGCCTGTGAGAGTTGACAAGGGCTGATGACTTGAAAGCAGTGATGACACAATCCTCTCTGACATTAATCCTGGGCTGGGAGTGAGAGACTGCTCCTGCCATCGTTAGTGTCCTTAATTATACATTGCTACAGTGCAGGTGGCTGCAGTGCTGAGAAACCAAATTTATCCGTACCACTCCATGCCAGGCACTGGTTGGAAAAGTGATCTCTGCTCCTTCTACTTCCACATGAAAGCATGAGAAAAAAAATAGGATGAAAGGACATGCCAGAGGGCAGGGAGGACAATACCTTTGTCCTCATAGCAGGCCATGGCTTCAGCTTTCCCTTTCTCCTGACTGTATTAAATACTGGGGAAAGAGGATTGTTTGGGCTTTTTCCAAGGTATTACAACAAAGATGCTGATTAAATCAACAGCAGATGCAAATTGATTTGAGAAAGGACAGCCCTGAAGGCATTCAAGCCACATTCAGAACCCCCACGTAGGATTTACCATGTTTGGGGGCCCAGACATGCCTGTCTTGTAACTCTAATCACCAAGCCCGCATCCAGGAACAAAAACAGCCCCATCTCAAGCATGTGATAGGCAGTGCCCCACTGCCAGCCCTGAGCACCTTCACTCACAGCTCTGTCCATGGGGGCTGGCTTTGCCCTGTAGCAGAATAATGACAGCCTATTTCACCCTTTTTCCTCCAATTACCTTGCCCCAGGCTGCAAGCCCAGCTCTGTTCACACTCGTGACTGTGAGGTCAGCAGTGAAAAGCCCTGTGTTTACTGATCCCGTGGGTCCAAAGTCCTGGTACTCCTTGGAAAACGCACGCTGACCTACTGAGCTGGTAAGGAATCCACCAGCAGCAGAAGGAATGGGGTGGGATAACGTCTGAAATAATTTCAAGGGATACAGTGCAGTCAAAGAGGAAAGCTGATGCATATAGAGGAAGTTTGAGGCAAATAGGTTTTAATTAGAGTATCATTCAGCCCTTTGGATATTTGCTGAATACTAAGCCAGATTTAACAAGGCATTTCCTTGCCAACCACAGCATACATTAAAGATCGCACAGAATGAAGAAAGACATCCTGGGGGAATCCTAAGCAGAAGAGACCTAAATCAGAGTTTAATGGGTGAACCGTGTCTTTTACCCTGCTTACAGGTATCTACCAGGGCAGCAAAACATTATTGCCCACTCACCCTGGCTTCTGCTTACTCCTGTCAGCTGGTCTTACTATTCCAGTCTTAATAGGTGTCACTGGAAAACAGAACACCTGAATAGGTTCTGAGTTGGACTCGAAGCAAACACAAAGCAAGGATCAGAAAGGACAAGAAAAGGAGCAAGGAGCTATTTGTATTGGACCTGTAAGTGATCGTTCCTGCAAACACAAGACTGAGGCTGAAAAGTGAAATCTGCAAAGGCTTTCTGACTTTTTTTAGACAAAACTACTGCCTACTCATCTCTCCTGACACTAGTGCCCTTTCTGCTCCTTTACACATAGTAAAATGGACCAATGCTCAATGCCTGAACCTTTTCTTCTGTAAGTGCTGTGCTAGGCAGTTGAGTAGCCCGCAGGTACCAGCCAAAACACCATCTGGCCAAGCAAAGGAGACCAACTTGTCCTTCTAAAGGGCTGATAAGGAACTGGCTATGGACTGGAGGACTTATCCACGGTCCTGAGAGATTTTGGTGTAGAACAAAGCAGAAGCCGGACAACCAACACAACGTTTGAGGAACCTTGTAAAGTCCCCTCAGACTGAAGGTGTTCAGGTGAACATGTCATGTGGTGTATTTTGGGAATGAAGAAGGGACAGGAACAACTGGTAGGGATGTGATCACATCTTACGGCAGTTTTCTCAGACTAGAAGTTTACTGTTTTGTTTCTTTGCCTTCTCAATGGCCTTTTTTACCCCATTAAAAATTAAGCTAGATTTTAATATTAAAATAACTGTTAAATAATGTGAAAACAGAAAAGGTTCACCCAGATTAAAAATTTATATATATACTTTTTTTCTCCTTTGCTCCATTTCTCTACATTCTTCCAGGTCAACACAAACAAAATTCCTCCCAACTCTTCAGTCTGTCCATTATGAGACCATCATTTATTCAACCTTATGTTTATGCTTAAAGGTGCATCTGAACCTTTTTCCAAATGCTAGTATCGTAATACAGTCTGACACTGTATTGTAGCTTTTCTATGACTGTGCACTGTGACCTTCATATTTTCAAACATTTCCTGCCTTATATTTTTCAAAAATAAAGAAACATTTGTTGTTATTTTACTAGGTCAAAACCAGTCCATCTCAGGGGTCTCTGAAAGCTGTTAATATTCTACCCCTGACTACTGTCTCCAATTGAAAACTGTGTACTTTCTTTATAAATTTTCAGGAAAGAAATTGAAAAATATAAGAAAGGGGAGAGGAATGTAAACCTTAATGTGCACACAAATGTTGCAGGGAGTGAATGCAAGGCAAATTCATTCTCCAATTGGTCTCTCCTCCTTTGCAGCCCAGGCTGAAATAGCCCCTACGACTACTGTCTTTGGCGGCTGTTCAGTGGATCGCAGCTGAAGATGCTCATGTGAACCTCTGGGAATCAAACCTGCCAAGCTCCTCATAGCTCCACCTGGTACAGTGTCATCGTTATTTAATGCTCTTTTTTTCCCTGCTGTGGCTTGGTGCAGCTCTTCTCTGTAGCTTCCATTAAGACGTGCAAGCGAGAAGCATCACGTACTTAGGGGAAGAGCAAATCCTTCCACCGCCCTGACATCCTGGTCAGATTCAGACTGAAAGGGAGTCACAAGTAGACGGTCAGAAGTGGCCCAGGAGTCTAGTGAGAAAGGAAGGGCTGCAGCAGAGGAGGCAGATGCCGCTCATTGCTCTTCTTGCTCCAAGAGAAGGCACAATTCAACCACGGCACTGAGACGTCAATGAGAACTATTGAGTTTCCAAAGCCCAGTGAAATCCCGAGGTACAAGACAACAGCCTGCTTGTCAGGGATTTTTTTGAACAGAGAGGCCCAAAGTCATGGTCTCTCCAGACTCTGGGTCCACATTTTCCCCTCACCTGCCCATCTCTGTTTGGAAAACTTGATGCAACCTTTCGTTGTAACACTATACCATCCGTATAGCTGTTGAGGCAGAATCAATATTGCATCAAGTTCTTATTAACTTTTGGGTGAAATGTGCATGCTCCTGGCTCCACTAAGAAAATGGCTGTTATTTCCCTGTTCTACAGATGTCCCTATTTATCACTACATACGCAAGCATGACCCTGGAAGTCAGATTCCATTACAGCAACAATCACCATTCCAGGGGGAAATTAACCAAAAAAGGATTTTTTTTTTTTTTCAACAACAAACAACAACAAAATGCATCTTGGCAAGGTAATTGGAAGAAACTCATCACTTTTAATGAAACTTAAAGTGATTGTATTCTAAGCAAGTTAATTATATCACTGTATTATTGCTGCCTGTCAGAATAATTTCATTTATAGTCAGTGGGGAGGTAACCCAAACTAGAAGGCCATTGCGAAGTTTTTCATTGATTTTTAATGGGCTTTGGTTTGGATCTTTGGCCAATTTTGTCTTTATGCCACTATAATGCTGAGCCATGAAAGAACGGAGTGTTTAGTTTTACTTTTTGTGCATTTTTTTTCCGAAGGAAAATGATCGGCAGTGATGATATTAATACTACAATTTGAACTAGATCCCCTTCTGACAAGTCCAAAATACTGTTTTAATAACATCATACTCTTGCCAGAGGTGCAGCAATCACCTGCTGAAATGAGTTTTCATAGGAAAAGGTGCTTTTTTTCTTGCTCAAAACACTACTATTTTAATACTCTCATTTCAAAAGGTCTTCTTTTTTCAGTATTTTTTCCACTTAAAAAGTCATCATAAAAGCTGTAACAGAATAGCTGAGAGTAGCATCTTCACAGTTAAGTGCTACTTTTCACTTTTAAAGTAACACTCCCTCCTTTAGTGTTACATAAAAGTGATGATGTTACTCTCAAAAAGAGAGTATCTTGTCCACCAATTTCTGCCTACTTTTCAGCTTTTTACTTGTTATGGAATGGTTCTACAACTAAAGAAAGTAGGAAAATGTTCAGTTACTTTTTTTTTTCTCTTCCCCCCTGTCCCCCAAGCTAAAAACCTTACTTTCTACAGGAAAAGTTTGAAAGGGGACCTTTTCTGCTAAAAGCCCTTGGGAGGAATTTCTTCTTCTCCTCTGGGGATTATATGCAATCTTATTCCTCATAAGACATTGAATCAAACCTCTTCCCAGTTGAATGATGTACACAATGTGTTTATCACCCAAATGATAGTTCTAATCTAGGTTGCAGTCTTGAAAAAGTCTTATCCATCTGCACCCTGCTGGGCAGATTTTCAGATTTTCAGCTGCTCAGCAAGACCTGAGATGCTTTCAAATTAAATCAGCACTGTTTAATCTACAGGGGTTTATACAGTATTTGCTTTGATTCAGCGTTGAGATCTGTACATCCAGAGACCATCTCCTGTAAAAATATGAAAAGTAGGAATGATCACCAGAGAGAGAATTATCCATATACAGAGATGGGGTTTGCAGAAGAGAGCTGCCTCGAGATGTTCAAAACAGTAAAAGTGCATTTTAAAGTTCATTGTGGGTTTCTTTACTACATGGGCATTTTCCTAACCCTCACTTTCTTTTTCATGGCAAGGGTAAAAAATAGAAAGTTTCTTGTTCGTGTAGCTGCTGAAAGCATAAAAAAGTAAATCTCTGCAGTCCCTTTAGCAGTAGGCAGTGGTTCATAGCGCTGAACATCTGGTCTAAACTCCACCCCCACCAGAATTTTAGGCTCCAGCCTCAAAAGCATCTGGCTGATCCTTTACATGTTTACAGAAAGCAATGTCAAATATCACACAGCTTAAATGTTCGCTGACTGAAAGAAGCAGAGGCTCAACAAGGTTTAACGTTCTCTGAGCTGATCTAAAAAGCTCTACAGCACCTCACCATTTCCCGTGATGAGGGTTGGTCTTATTGCTGCTCATCTAACTTTTCTGTCCCGCCTGCTCTGGCTCAGCAGGGCACTGAGTGGGCACTCCCTGTCCCAGAAGTGGTTGCGTGTCAATGACTGGTATTTAAGTGTGAAATACACAGCTACAAGGGACAGTCTCTCACGAGAATTTCTAATCCAGTCCTTCCACATTTTAGTTTCATATTTTTGTTTTATACTGAAGAGAATCAGAATTGAATGTACCATTCCAAGATGCTGGGTCAGAGACAGGAGTATCTGCTTTCTTGTGATCTGCTGTAAGGGAAGTCTCATGAGAATAGGTACTTCAGGAGACTGAGAGACTCAAAGGCAGACTGGGCTGTAAAATGACAGCCAGCAAAAGGTGAAATGTTAGGAGAAAGTAGTAGTTTGTTGAAAGAAAAGTCTGTAGAGCTCCAGATGAGACCAGGAAGGTTCATTCCTGCCCTGTGGGTTGAGAAGCTGGAAAGACCTCAATGCAAGAGCAGGTCCTGTAGCCTATGGACTCTGGAGAATCAGACAAGTCACTGATGTCTATAGTGATAGCCACAGGATTGTGTCTTGCACGTGCTGTGAAGCTGCAAGCATAGTCTTCACAGTGGCTAAAATCACCTTCCCCCCCAGTCACACGGCACTGCAGTGCTGCCCATGGCTTAGTCCCCCTCAGCTAGCAGCCACAGTAGCTACGGGACAATCCCATAGCCAGAAGAGTCACAGAGAGCTATGCACTATTTCCTCTAGAACATATTCATGCTCATAAGACATGGCTAATTGTTCACATGGGAGCAAAGGCAATTTATTGGTTTATGTTTATAATGTATGTAACATAAGGATCTCTGGATATGTACCACATTCAGTATTTTTTATGGTTGAATTCACCATCACTTGGATAATTTCAGAGGTTTTCAATGCTTTTATGGTGGTGTAGAGTATAGCAGTTTGGTGTCTAGTCTGAAAAAGAGATGAATGAGGGGAACGAGAAGCTGCATGACAAAGGTCTATTAAACATTGTATGGCATAAAAAAGGTTTGCCTCTGGCAAAAAGAAAGACTAGGAGGTGTTTATAGTTTCTTAACATGAAGCAGGTTTAAAACAAAGCAACGAATATACTTCACACAATGCAGAGTAACAGATCTCCTTGCTGTAGGATGTGCTTTAGTGGGTGCTGAACGTTTATGGCTTCAAAAAGGAACTGGAGAAATGCATAGAAGAAACATTAATTGGGAGCTATGGTCATCCCTCCCATTCCACAAATAGGCAAGCTTAAACCAACTGAAAGTTGGGAAAACAGCCTTCCCAAAGTTGTGGAAATAACATGATGTATTTGCCTTGCTGTTATATGCTTCCATAGAAACAGAATCCTGGGTGGAGGAAAGTTGGCCTTAACTCATGGGGCTTTATGTTCTACATATATCCAGCATTGCAAACTTGAAATTCATGGAGAAATTTACTTCTATAAATCAAGCTGTAAAGCTAGGTCCTCATTAGACATGTGGCTTTCATTGTTAACAGTGAGGATAATTTGCCAAAATCCAATAGCTTTGTCTCCAGTGATGGCCATTATTTTCAGATAACAAATGTGATATCAAGAATTTTGATAGCCTTTTAATATGTTTTCTTTTAAGACAATGCTAGATGGAGAATCGCCTAATGATCCACATTGCAACATATTTTAGCTACCAAAAAATGAGCTTATAAGGCTGCTTAATGCTTTCAACTCATTATCACTTGCCAGGAACATACCACACTGTATGCAGAGAAAGCAAGTCACCATGTCATCTTTACAAGGGCATTAGTATTTATTAATTGCCAGGAAATGCAGTACAGAGGGGAGTCAGAGTGTAATAAAGGTGGAGTTCTCCTATAGAAATGGACAGGTGACCTTAGACAAGGTGTTATTTTCCCTGAGAGAGAAGTTAACCAACTATCTCCAGGGGAAGTCAGCCCTCCCATTGCATGGATAGCTGATCTGAACGTGCCTGCTCACTCAAAGGTACAGTGACAGTTGAGATCATAAGACCCAACAAACACAAAAGTCTGTGAAGAGTCCCACTGGTCTCAGTGGGCTTTGTAACAGGACTTCCTCTTCAAATACCTCTACATTTTCCTTTAGAAATGAACAATTTCTTCAAAGATAGCTTTTTCTTGGGTTTTCCCTTTCGGTGACTGTGAAACCATGATAGCAGTTCAGCAAGTCAGTAACACAGGGCTACTTCATGTGGTGCAGTTAACATCACCTTAAAATGGGTGAGGTCCAGCCTGGAAATGGGATGCTCTGAGAAAGGCACTGTGATTTGAGTGCAGCTTGGGTCTCAGCCAGAAGATAAACTTGGTGTCAGCGGATCCTCAGCACCTGGCTGTGTGCCTGCTCCTACCCTGTGGCAGATCCCTCAGGAGTGCCCACAGCTGAGCATGCTGAGGAAAAGCATCGCTCACATACGATAGCCCAGTTTGCTCGGGGAGAGTTATCCCTGCTTGGCTGACACACAACAAAACTGTCAAATGGCAGCGATTCGCTTCTCTGAGCTCTTGGCTAAATCCATCACTGTCATTCTAAGAGCTGAATCACTGAAACTACAATTCTCATGGTTTTTATTCTAGGGGGATGTTTTTAAAAGCTGCTAGCCTGTTCTACAAATATATGTACTTTGTTCCACAAATACATGTGCTTGTCTTTCTCTGATTTTCATTTATAGAGCTGACATTAAGACCCGTCTTGCCTTCTAAATGATTATGAAATTTCAGCCAAGGAACAAATCACCAGTGACCTTCTATTCAAATACAGATTCCAAGCCTGATCCTTCATCATCTTCCTTCACCATAAGAGTCATCCTCTGTATACCACAGTAGGGGAAAAATATTTGCAATTTCTGCTTTCAGGACTAATAGAAAGCTAGATAAAACAGTCACAGTGTAGGGGAATATTATCATAGATCCAGATTCACCAGGATCTAGGGAGGAATTGCTGTATTATATCACCTAAAAAGAGCCTACTGTAATGATTAGAAATGAACTATATTGTCAAGAGGTTGTACAGTGTACCTGCAGAGATAGTAAGTGCAATGTGCTACGCAACAATGAATTATGAATCCAAACCCTTAATTACTTTCATGCAAATTGAAGACTGCTTGTTTAGTTCAAGGGAAAGCTTGCAGCTAATATGCTCTGAAGTATCTATGCCTCAGCAGATGTCCAGCATGGATCTGCACTGGAGCTAAGCCATGACAGCTCTTTTCTGTTTTGTCTGCAAAAGGTCCTATGTATGAAGCAGTTGATCAATCTGAACCCTAAGAAATACTTCAAGTATAGTAGCTTTGCAGGCTGTAAAATGGCTCATAACTGAGCTCTGGCATTTCCCAGGTGTGGAGGACTATTCCACTTCCTTGCAGCAGTGTTATGTGGCTGCACTTTCAGCTAAAGTAAAAGTGAGATGTCCTCTTTTTTCCTGCTGTGAACACCAGTGATTTCCCAGGGACAGCTCCCTGTGTGAAATACTGTCCTGCCTCAAAAGGACGTTGTCTCTCTCCTGGGCTGAAAGTTACTCACTCCCCCATCCAACTGCTGCACCCACAACATAACTCTGTAATGACAGGGCCGTGAAATTGTCCAATTAAAAAAAGCAGTTACAGAGTAACTGTAAGAAGTGAATTAAGGTGGGACATCATTGAATGACCTGCTGCCCAAGGAAACCTCACACGGAATCAGTGTTTGTGACAGATCTGTGCTTACCACAGTAGAGTTAACTAGATCCCATGGACTGCTTCATCCTTTCCTCTGTCTTCAGTGGCCTTCACAGCTTTCCTAGTACAGCAGCTGGAAAACTGACTGACCAAGATCAAGTTTTCTATGACAGCTCTCTCTTTCCAAGAATTTGGAGGATTTTTCCATCCACACAGTTTGGTGTGTTTTTTTAGTTTCCATCTGTGAAGGGTGTAGGTATCAAGAAAAAATGAACCAACATCCCCTTGCAAGATATGGATTCAATCCAAGGCAAAAGGGAGCTGTCCTTGACGGGTTCCAACTTCAACAGAAAATCTGTGGTCTTTCTTGTTCTTTCGAGTAACTGTTTTATTGTGGACGCATTGCCTTCTATTCATTAGACCTCCTTATAAATACTCTTGCCCCATTATTTTGAAGTCCCCAGGAGGAAGAATTTTACTTGAATTTCCATACTTTACGATCCTTCTCCTGCCACATCCTTGAATTGAACAGAACTAACCAGTTTAGCCTGTGACGCAGTACTCTGACAGAAAACAGGCGGCTGACCAAAACACTGACCAAAGAGTGCACAGTAAAGTGTGGCATCTGCTGTGATACACTGAGCAACCTGCAGTTGGAATGGGGCATACATTTCGCTTAGGCATCTAGAGGTTAGGTCACTCTCTACTCCAGCTGACTACAGGTTGGATATCTAGCCTAACTTTGTTCTTGTCTACCTTTATTGTCCACAGAAGGAGAAACCCTTGCCTGCCACCATTGCTTAGCACTTCATTGTGGTGGTGATGACAACTAGTGCAGTACAGGGATGACCAGGAAGGGACTTCTATCCCTACTATATGTTAGAATCTCTGCTATATTGAATTTCACAGGACTACAGGCACACACACTGCTCTTGTTCAATCCACTGCAAATTAGAACACACTGATACTAGCCAAGTCACTACGTACTGCATTACCTAAGGTAATATCAGGAATGTGTAAAGCAGCCTATCTCCCCAACTCCTAAGGATACTTAAACCATATATTTATTGTGAAGGCTTAAATTCTAAGACTCAACTCTTTCTTACATTTTGAAAATCCTTCTGGTTTAGATTGTGAAGTCATTGCAGCAGAAACTTGATTTGATGCCTCTTATTCACAACCATATGAATATTTAGATGCCTGATGTCCATCCCCATGAGGCTAAGTACTCATGTAGCCTGCTTCTAATAGTAGTGTTATCAAAAGATTATTTTTTTTTAAGCCCTGTTTGTGCTCTCAAAACTTGACAGGGTGGCCTTAGCCCAAAAGAGAATCAGCTGCTTGTTTTCAAGGCACTTTTCCTTTTGCCGCATACTCATGGGAAGTTTTGTGTCACTGAAAATTATCAACGCCTATGGACAGGCTCTCCACAGGCACTCGCACTCACTGACCTTTCCCTGCACATGGGAATGATTACAGCCGTGCTTCATGAGCAGTAGTTCTTCATCCTTGATCTCAGTTGTCCAAGGGGATTTTTGCTTTCATAATCTTCTTCCTGCTCTGTTTTTTGTGGTGAGAAGGAGAAGCAAGGAGGGAACGACTGCAAAGTAAGGAGGTGGAGAGGTAGCTGAACCTCTGGGAGCCATTGTACACAAAGGAGATGCCACTACTCTATATTCAGGAAAAGAAAACTTATTCCATTACATACTTCCATTAGTAGCCTTTGCATTTTTCCCTGCTGCAACCCAGTACTTGACCACAAGCTTAACTTTAAAAACATAGGTAACTGCTCCAAAAACAGTGGAACGTACTTGTCTACGTAACCACTTTTCTAAAGGCAAACTGTTTCTCTTTCCAGAATCCAACCCTAAAAAAGAGGCTGGGAAAATGAGCCTGGAATAGAAAAACAGACCAGCAGGCTAGAAAGATATAAAGCAGAATAAAAATATGTCACAGGTTATTGTAGAAAGTCATTTCTAGTTAGGAAAAAGTGACTTGCAAAACTAATTTAAGAATATATTTGTCATGAGCCAGATAAGATGAGCCAAGATTTTTAAGTCAGTCCATCCCTGCTTCCTTTGGCTGGTAGCAAAGAAAAAGAAACTTTGTGCACAGCGGGGAGAATCTGATAGCAAGCTAATCGAATGTGCGTGCAGAGTGAGCAGCAGATGACAAGGACAGTGTTGACAGGATGTCACCAGATTGTTTGATTAGCAATGGGATGGTTCAAAATCTCCCTGTCCTACCAGGGACTTGGCACAGATGCTGGCACATGACTCAGTCCTCAAGTAGTTGTTTGCTGCAATACTGTTTGAGAAACGTCTCTGCTTCTCCGAAAACAGGAAGGGAATTAACAAAAACAAAAACAAGGATGGGAAAGAAAGGCTATGAGACTTTGTCTATAAATGC
The DNA here is from genome assembly GCF_000690775.1 of Eurypyga helias. Lineage (NCBI taxonomy): Eukaryota > Metazoa > Chordata > Aves > Eurypygiformes > Eurypygidae > Eurypyga > Eurypyga helias. Next base: position 128,113 of record NW_010249320.1, on the reverse strand, counting down.
TAGATTCTGGCTCTTGTTTCTTCTAATATCATGCAAACTTCAGATGAAATGAGATATTGGAGATAGGATAAAAATCGGATAGTCTGAAATTAAATCTGGCAAGAGTAATATGAGGAAGCGTTGACAAGTGGGTGTTTTCTTTCACTTACATTAATATCCATGTTATTGCTTTTCTCTGTGTGTCAGTTCAGACCAAACAGCCACAAAAATGAAATGGGGAAAAAAAGATAGTTTGAGGGGTGGTTTGGTTTTGCTTTTGCTTTTTTTTTTTTTTTTTCTATGGGACAAACATGTTAAGAAAAACAGCAACACTATATTCTGATGCACCAAAGTAGGATCTCTGTTTCAGGTGGATATAAGAAAAAAAAAGCTGATTTTAGTGATGTGTATATATGGGTGTGGAGAAAGTCCCAAACATCAAACCTACCTACAGAAAAAAGTGTAACTACCACCTTTTATTACTAGCAGCATGCTTATCAGTCCAGGGACAAAATATGTGTGGATTAACAGCAATTTGCTGAGCCATCCAAACTAGCCTCTTCAGGAAGAATCAAGACTGTTGAAGCTATAGCATTAAACCTACAATCTAAATTATGTTGTCCAGACATACAGGTGAATATTGTCCTTGCATTGAGGGCAGTTCAGAAAAATTAGAGGATCTAACATCTCCACTGAGCTTTTAAAGATAGCTTGAATTACAAAAGAACAACCTAAATACCTCAGGAATAAGATATACATTGATGTTAATCTTATACATTTAGTACAGCACAAAATCAGCTGGCACGAATTTGGATAGCTCTGTTAAAGTTAACAGAGCAGAACTAGTTTTTATCTTGTGACAGGTAATCCAGACTGTACATGAGGCTTATATATAACAATTGTAAAGGTATATGGAGAAATATTGTAACATAGTCAGGAGTCTTATAGTAGGTTTTCATATGCCTATATACTTCCTTCCAACTTGTACATAGAACTACCATCTTGTCAGTTTTCCAGCATGTTCCTATGGATATATTGCTTCTCTCTTAACACGTCAATTTTCTAACTTGTCATAAAAATCTACGACACCATTCTCTGACAGCTTGCCACTGCTTTACATAAAATATGAGGAATTTTCTGCAATCACAAGTTGGATTCATATTCCTAAATAAGAGTGTGGGGGAGGTGTGTGTAAGTATAGATATAAGTGCGTACGTAGACAGACACATACACAAATCAAAAATATCTGCCTGTGATTCATTAGAATTACAATTAGACAGAATCAAACAGTGCCGGGCTCCTAGGCTGGGCATCCTTTATTTTTCAGCTTCGTGGAAGACTCCTTTGTATCTGTGTCCACATAATTCTGTGTACCATCAGTCAAGTAACACCACGTTGCTGAAAAATGAACTTGTTTGAACAGACTTTGCACTTGTTTTAGAAGAGAACTGTCTCCAGTTTTAGTCAGATTCATTAATTTACTTTGTGATGTTCAAATGACTCATATTCCTTTCAGTAAAACAGGCTAAAGAACACAACATCAAATGCCCAAGTAGGTACAGTTTCTTGATGTGAGTCCCACTGTAAAGCCTAGAAACACAAGAACTGATAAAAAATTATCATCTTTTCATAGAAATATGGGTTCTTTGTTCTGCACCACACACCCAGACCTCTCAAGTGTTTCCTGGAATTTCCTGATGATAGAACACGTTTCCAGAGCTGAGAAGTCTGAAAATATATATCTACATGGTTTAAATTCACAAGACCATGACCTCAGCCTGCAGATACTTACTGATAATGATGCCCCATTCTCATTTGCAGTTATTTCCACTAGATGAGTGTGACTGATTGGTCAGAATGGGAAAACTCATGGGGAAAAAAAGGCAAATTAAAATCCAGAAGATAACTTTAGAAGTTTTGTCTGCTTCTTACAATACAAAGCTGTTAACTCTCCTACTCTTTGTTTTCTGAAAGGACCGGAAGAAATTCAGCATAACTTAAACTACCCTCTCCGAGGTTCAGCAATCTTCTGGAGCTAAAGAGAGACCCAGTGCCATGGGAACTTGGTCTATTGAATTATTAATTAAACTCTCCAACCTATCAATTGGCAGCTGAACAGTCACAGAACGTTCTCTCAGCTGTGAACACAGCCAGAGCCACAGACAGGTGGAAACCCTCCCCTGGAACATGAGAAGTACTTTTGCTGTCCCCCTGCAGTGCTTCCCAGACCCACAAGATTCAAATCTTGTATTCTTCAGGGTCCAAACACACCAAATGTTCCCTGGAAGCTTACAGAGAATGTAAGACCCTTGTTTTGGACACTCATGAACATCAAAGCTACATCCTCCTGCCTGCAGAAGGAACAGGCAGCACTGGCCTAGGGCCCTAGAAACAGCAGGAAAATTTTGAGTGACCTGAGATGGAGGACCACATCCCACATAGAAAACAAAACAAACACTCCATGTTTCCCATGGCCTTCTTTCTTCTTCCTGCTTCCCATTTCCAGATGAAAGCAGTCCTTGCTGGTCTGATCTGTGGGGGAATCTTTCCTAACAGGCAGCATAACCTTACGTGCTTGAAAGAGAAAGCAAACAGGTCCTGAAAGGCTTTTCTATGCCACTGAGAACATCGGTGTCCACTACTCCTCTTTTCATAGTTGAAGCTATCTTGGATGTTAAAGAGGTAGATGAAGAAAATTAGCCCAGAAGCTAAGCTGTGTATAAAGAGGGTGTAAAACATGTTTCTGGTCTTTACATTCATTTTAAGCTACCACCTCAAAATTTTACCACTGTTTCTGGGCATCTTTTTGACCCTTGTAATCACAATGAATGTCTCTCAGGCAACCTTATCCCCTGCCCTGATCCATTTCTAATAATGATTGCTCTAAAGACTTCACCGAATTTGTGGCTCTTTCATCATTCATCACAAAGCAGCCTGGAAAACGCCACTGTTATATGGCTGTGGCCATTACCAAGGACCAGCAAAGTCTGTCTGAAATGAAAAATGGGTCAGTGTGAACTGGCTTAGATTCTGCCTTCAGAGATGCATCCAATAAAGAAACCTCCTTCACGTTGGGACTGTCCAAAACCCACTGACGTCAGTAGAGAGACCTGATCTCAGTGGGTTTTAAATCAGACTCTGTAGCTGAGACTTCCAAAGTAGCCTGTGGGATTCAGACACATATCTTTCATTAAAGTGAGGGTGTATTAAAGCAAATGGAAGATATGTGTCTGAAATCCCCTAGACTGCTTTGAAAAACTAAACTACTGTGCAATCTGTACAGCTTTACCCATAAAAATAGCTGCCAGCTTCGCTTTGCAACTAATGGACATGTGTGAAAAGATCCTCACATAGGTCTGGACCCCTCATCCTTTAAGAAAATAGGGAGAAGCATGGCTGTAGTGCTTTGTTTTCACCATTAAACCCTTCCCAGTTCAAAGCCATTTAAAAGAGCAATTGGTTTGCTCTGTATCAGCGGGACTGTCCTGATAGATGAGACTTCAGCCCTGCACAGATAAGGGCTTCCATTTCAACCACATGTTTCTGCTTGCCCCGGGCTGGCTGAGAAGGATGAAATAATCACAGCAGTTACACCAAGGGAGGGTGATAGGGAGGAAGGAGCAGACATGCCCAAATGCCATTTCCTTTCATATGAGGCTCAGCAAACAGTAGCTCTGATTTTATCCAAAAAAAAAAGGCAAGCTGAAGACATTTGAAGATATTTGAAATCATGATTTGTATTTTACAGTGGGTGGTGCTAATCTAAGGCTGCTAATTCCACAGAGTTATTTAGGCCTTGGAATTCCCATGGTGGCTCTTTTCTCACCTGACTTCAGCCACCAAAAAAGTGCATGTCCAGTGCAAGTTGGTTGATTACGGCCAACAGTAAGAGAGACTTGTCTGCAGAAAGACATTCAGCATCAGCCTGACAGCATCTCTCAGCGCAGCTCTCAGCTCACACCCTTTGTCTACCCTCTGGCCTTGATGAGGACATGGTTTTGGACAGCTCAGCCCCGCACAAAAACTGCCTCTGTTTTCTGAGAGGTGGTGAGAAAACTTTCCTACAGCCCACAATGACACTGCTTATCAGTCAGCCAGCCTCTCCTAACTGCATTATTACCGTGTGACAGGCTAGGAGAAGGCAACATCAATAACTGAAGCATCTTGATTTTAGCAGTCCACTGCTTTCACACCCGATTTAGAAGGCAGTGGGTAAAAGAGTATGTTCAGTCGCATACTTCCCGTACGGCTCAGATTGTCATGCCATACATATATCACAGTTGTGTGGATGCTTATAGTAACTTCCCTTTATTTCTTGCATTTTAGAAGTTCTGAGACCAGATGAAGTCTGTTATGACAAAGAGTAATTGTATTTTAGGTGCCATTCCATGGCGGCATGGATACTTGAGACCTCACATTGATTTCAGGTTTCAAATATCAGAAAGTTTGAGGCGGTCAGCTAAGGCTTTCCAACTCTGATGTGTCCCCTGTAAAAACAATCAAAAACTTACTGCAAGACTCAGACTGGACAAATGTTAAGCTGAGTCTAACGATCTGCTCATACTTCATATTTTTGGTGCAGGAAAAATTGACTCAAAGGGAAAAATGTTGTAAAGTAAAATTTGATCAAGCTAATGCCTGGATAACTTTTGCTCTGCTGAGATGTTGCAACCTGTGCAAGGCAATCTCTGAAACAGGCAACTGGGCATTTGAAAAGCAGCTGTTAATCACGTTTAAGATAACAACCTCAATGAGACAGCCATCAGGAAGAGTGATGGATTCAGCTTCTACTCTGTGTTTAACTGGAAAAAAGTGCTGAGAAACAAGCAGGATACTCACATCTCTCTCTAGAGAGAAAGTTCATAATAACAGGGGATTTGCATAGACAGAATATTGATTTTCATGGAAGGTGAACTATTTGTATTTCTTTTTACTTTTATCACACAGCTGAACAGTTTAACTAACAAGGAATGTAAATTATGTCAAATGTTAAATAAATCTTTTTCTTTCTTTTTTTCAATTTCCTTTTCCTTTATTTTTAATAAATCTTGTTTGGGTTGAGATTATGTTCATAAAGGCAATTCATGCAGGAGCCACAGAGAAAACAGATGCTGTAACCTTTGAACAGAAGTGCTGAAAGGCAAGGCAAAAGAGAGTTCAGAAATGAAAATTACCACTTTTGTCTGAGGGACTTACGGGATAGAAGTAGCTCACATGGGAGGCATAAGATGTCCTCTTCTGTATTTATGGCAGAACTGACCCAGGGTACTGCACACAGCCGGGATGGTATTCCCATTAAACACTGGCATCAAAATGCTCCAGGATGATAACTGAGTACGCACACGCAGCACTATAAAATGGTACCCAACATGAGAGCTGTTTTCTCAGTGCCTATAATGGCACAGTGGGCAGAAATGTGACAGATTTTCTCCATCTAAAACTGGAGGCAGGGAAGCAAAGAGGAATCAGTGAGTCTGAAAAGAATTATCACCCACCAGGGTTTTGGAGACCTCATCTCCTGCAGAATGAGACAATAACCCTGCTCAACAGCCACTGGAGGAGCTGGGGGTGTGAGGAAGGAGGGGAATTAGCCCCATGAGAAAATCAACTGTGATTATAATACAGCTTATATGGTGGTTACATATATTGACCCATACATACCACTTTAAGATGTCAGCAATATCTGACTTTGTTATAGCGGTAGGAGAGTACAGTAAATGGCTCGTGCGGGGTCACATGTGGGACAGCATGCTGTTTCCTTTCCACAGGTTAAAGGAGATGGAGTTAAATTATAGCAGATGTAGGAATCACACTGGAGAAAAATGCAACAGTTCAGCTTACATAGCCTAGCTAAATAATATGATGCAAAATGGAGGGAAATTTAAGAGCCCAGCAAAAGAAGAAAAATAACAAATTTTTTGGCTTCCATAATCTTCCCAAAAGGGAGAAGATTAATACGTTCATTATTCAACGTACTGTTTCTCTGCTTTGAATTGATGAGTAGCACTCAGACACTGTAAAGAGATCCATTCAAGAAAAAAAATCAAACAATCCCCCATATCTTTTGTCTCTTGTACCTAGGTCAAGCTTGGGCCTTTCTCTTGAACATACAAGACTAGAAAAAGAATAATTTTTGACACTTGGCATCAGTTTCTTTTTGGAAGCACCAAGTGAGATGCAGAACCTTATATGCAGCTTATTTGGATCTGTTTAGTAGTTTCATTTATCATCAGCTAGTTCCTATACATCCCTCCTGTACGGCCCTCCTCATGCCCTCAAAGCTTATTCAATGCTCTACAAGTAGACAATGACACCTCTATGCTTCTGCTTGCACTTAAAATTATCCCAGTGCTATGTGACACTAAAATTTCAAATAAAAGCTGCATGTATTCTCCCCACCCAACAGTCACAGCTGCAGAGACTTCCAGAGACAGAGAGCAACAAGCCAGCCCACTCACGTCACCGGGCCATTACGCATCATTACCGTGCATCATCAAGTGACAATGTCACCCCCACACATGAAATAATAATGGCCAAACAGATGGGAGAGTCATTGCGTTTTGCCTAGTGCCGTTGGAAGACAAACTAACAATGCAGAGAAGCAGATTTGTAGGGAGATCATTCTGGCAAAGTTTCTTCAGAGAACTTGATATGGACCAAACAGGATTATGTGGCTGTTTTGTTTTGGTTTGTTTCACTTTTTTCTTTAATTATTTTTCCTGTTTTGAGGAGTTTTAGAGGCAGCATTTCTGATTTACATTTCAGCTACCATTAATAAACCTGTCCTGGGCTCATAAGTGCTTTTAAACACACCACAGATTTCTCATTAAACTCTTCCCTTATTTTCGAAGACAACTTCATTTACCTCTTCCAGACAGTCCCCCTGTTTTGCTGTTATGATAGCTTTGTGCCATGGAACTTTTTTCAGCTAAAAGAAAACAAATCCCTTCATCTTTTGCACTCACAAGGACATGTCCACGATCAGGAGCAAATCCATGGATGCCAAAACACAATGGACAGACTTTGCCACTAGCTATGACTAATAGTGGGAGACATTCACTGTTAGCATAAGGCTGTGTTTTATTCAATGTCCCCCATAAACACTTTAAGACTGCTCTGGTAAAGCCCTGGTAACTTCTAATTAGGCAAGTAAGCCTCATAAAAAAAAAGTTCTTCATAGCAACCTATTCAGAGATTTTTATTTCTTAAAATATTGACATTTTGGGATGACATTTGCCTTTGTAGGAGGGGTTGGCCATTAGAAGAGTGGTTTTAATCATGACACATGATGTTTTTCAGGTTACCATGTGCCTCACAATGACACAGTGACTGAAGAAATCCAGTCCAGGATCAGCCTGTAAGCTGCTCTTTGAACCTCCTTTGTTATCCTAAGAAAATCAGTTAATCTCCATGTATCTCATTTTTCCCCCACAGGGAAAAAATATTCAGAGAGTAACACTTGCTCTAACAATTTGCCATCTAGTCATAAAAATCTGATAAATATGCATTTTTAAGATATGCATGTGAATCTATATTTACATATGTCATTATCCAAAGCTTTTTGCTGCTTTCCTGCACTCTGCTGAATGCTCTGCTTTGCCTGACTCATGCTGCTCGCTCCCACTTCACACTTTGCCCGTGCCTCTCGCATCTGCGGGACAGCGCCGCGGTGACTCCCAGCTCCAGACGCACGTGCTCCCCCACGGAGCTTTTAGCCAAAACCCACGCATGGGTGCAGGGATCAAAGCAGCCTGATGGCAGTCTCTACGCAGGCGGTGGGGAAGATCTCTCCCTGCATCCCGAGCACCACAGGTACATCACCCAGGGAAAGGCTCTCTCTCTATCTGTCACCTGGGCGTTTTTCGCGAATAAGTTCATACCCTGTGGAGTAAGTGCTAAATGTTAGCTTTAGGTTTACGGATGGGATAGTAAATCATATGCTGATATCTGTCTGTCTATATCTACATGGGTCAGGATATGGTTATCCTGACCTGTTGGGTCTCCAGGCCAGCCTGCTCAAAGCTGCAGTGCAAACCGTGGCAGACTGAAATAAAAACCCCAGCACTCCTGTCTTCCAGACCTCTGGCTGTTCTCCTGGGCTGCATTTCAGCCAGTTAAAATTAATTCTGCAGAGCACAAACAAAATTAATCACGAAACGAGGCAAAAGAGTACAGCGATACCCTCTCAGGCTGACAGCAGACTCCCTGGGCCCTCTCTGTTTTGGTAGTCACTGCACTGATGGTAACAAGAAACGACTTGTAGCCCTCACACGAGGTATTAGAAACACCAAACCCAACAGCCTTCTGCATTAACACAGACAAATTAACACTGCCTCAGCACTACCCCTGGTTCCTCTGAGTGAAAGGAGTATGCCAGCGGTGATTCATACACCGTCACTGAAACAATACCTCACCCCGCACAGCCCGGCAGTCGGCTGTAAAGTAACCTGGGTGTGTAATTACAGCCAGCGCCACGCTGACACAGCTGCTGCTCTTCGCTCCCATGCAGCCATTACATTTCCCTACGCTTCCTGCAATGTTCTTTCTACCAGGATGGGATACAGCCTTTGGCTGGAGGAGAGTCTGCCTAAAAATGACCTAAAAAATTAGCACGTGAGGTTTATCAGGCGGAAAGATCCCAGGCCCGTGAGTACAGCTGATGTGATTTGTGACACCTTTGCCTTTCCTGAAGGGCACAAGATACCGACTTCTGGAAAATAATGTGTATCCTTGTGGCACGATTAGCTGGACACAGCAAAATGTGGGGAAAAAGGCATAAACAGTAGTGCAGAAGCAGTGAATGATGTTAAGGGCTTGGCCAAGGGTGGGTGTTGCTGGTTTATGGTTCTGCCAAGCATCTCAAGCCGCTTGAGAAGAGCCTGAAGTGCCCACTGAAGCACAGTCCTGGTGTCTCCTGAAAAAAATCCCAGGGGAAGCTCTAGGGTATTAGCAAGTCTTTATTTTGGAATAAAGGCAAGGTAGGCCATCGTATGTCACATAAAACAGTATCTCTACTAAATTCATGGCAACTTTAATTTTGTCTCTGTATTACGGGATAAGTACCAGCATCTATCAACAACTTCAAAGGGATTTACAGGCACTGTGAGCTGGAAATCAGCCAGCATGACCATTTTAAGTTTCTTGATGCCAGAAGGGAAATAACTCAGCGGGGCCTTTCTGAGGAGATGTTCAGTATACGTTCTGGCCTGGCTCAGCTCCAGGGTATCCAGTGCTGCACCAAGGCTGAGCAGTGAGGCAATTCATCCTTTTGACACTCAGGAGAGATTTCAGCTGGGTTTGAAGGTGGAGAACTTCATTTATATTTTATCAGGAACATGTTTTTCCTTCCCATTACTCAACTATGCAGCAGCAAAGAGACTTTTTAGGCCCTATGTTCTCAACCTGTTAGATTGCTCTAAAGTCGTGAGTTGCTTTCACTCCTCATTTCTGCCAAACTAAGTTCCTTGAGGGATGAAATCACTTCAGACATCACGTCTTTCTGCAGGTAAATTAGTTCATACAGACTTCAATGTTGCTATGACCAGACAATCATAGCACATGCAGTACCACAGAGTAGGTGAATTCATCTTCCTTGAAACTCAGAGGAAGTGTTAGAGACTGAAGTCAGGGAACTGATGTTCTGTAGAGTGAGACATGGAAATTGCCTATGCTCTTACTAAGAATATTAGAGCTTTAGCAGGCCCTCAGCTGTGCACAGAGAAGACTAAGAAAACAGTGGTCCCCTTCCCACATATCTCCAGGCAGGGCATACAGGATAACCCATCCATACTGTGCAGCATGCCCAAACTGTTTCCTGGACCTGTGCTAGGAGTTTTATTTATCAAAGCCCTTTAATTTCACAGGAAAGATGGTGAGAGGGGAAAACACACTTTCCTGATCTGATACATGATGGAGTGCAGGACAATTTGGCAAGTTCATGCTTACTGGGTCTTCATTTGGCCAAAATTGTCTTAGCAGTGTCAGTTGATACCATTGCAATTGAAAATCTATTCCCACTCCTAATAAATGGGTATTTCTTCAGAAAAACTAGTGGTCAATGCCACTTATTTGCAATATTTCAGTCAAGGATGAATTTTTTTTTAGGAAGTTTTGCCAAAGCATCAAAATTAAATATGTCACTGTGTACACAGAGTCACTTATTAGTGACTTATTAGTCACTTATTAGTGGCTTCTGTAAATATATACATAAAGACACACATATATATACGTACATGTAAAAACACACAGAGAAAGTTGAAAAAAATATGAGATTAAAATTTGTAATTCTGTACTCTGATCTTGTGGTTTAAGTAATTTTTTTCAGATTGGTTAGACCTGAAGAACAGTACTTTCTAATAGAGATTTGTTTTCAATGCTAATGCAATTACTCCTCTTCTTTCCCTCTAAGCAAATTCTTCAGCACTATTGAGAAAAAGAAAGATAAAACCACAAAATCAGTCACAGCTGCCTAATCTAACCCATAATAGCAGATGTGTGTGGATCCCTTTGACAGAGGAGGGGGAAGGAGAATGCTATAATAAGAAGACAGCATCTATGTGAAGGAGAGTCAACCTCCACTGACTCATTTCCCGGGTCCTCCTCTTTTAGATTCTTAACAGAAGCACTGTTTATAGATTAATGGCAAGTCTCCGTCATTTGGCATGGATCATCAGCTACACGGTTCCCTATTCAGGACCCTGCTTGTTTCTCTTTTTGACAGTCTGGACTGGACGTAGCATTGGTCAGTCTTGGAACTTGCTTTTAAACTTCCCCTGATTAAAAGATGTGATGGGGAGTCAGAAGGTGGGTTCAGATTCTTCCTCAGCTCTCAATCTACACTTCCTGTGATTCAGTTTACTATCTTTTAGCAACTGAGATATTAATTTTGGAGTCAGAACCCATGGATGCTCGGTCCTTTTGGCTACCTCTTCACAAACAGATGGTAAAAAAAATCAACACCCAAACTCTTAGGGAACTCATGAATTACCTCTTCTGAGCAGTGCCATTTGGAAAATGTCACATTAACAGAGAATAAAGCTCAGCTCATACATAGCTTAGGCTTCTGTATGTACTCCAGAGCCAACAGCAACATCAAATGTCTACTTCTGAAAGAGCAATTTATTTCCCTAAACACAGGTTTCCACAGGCCTAAACTACATTTTAGGATTAAGAAGCAATATTCAATAGATGCAGAGTCATCCTAGTCATTTTGTTATGCAAATGACAGGATTGTCTTTGTCAATATTAAAATCACAGAAAAAAGTGCCTCAGTTTAATTGTTAAGCTATAGAAAATTATCTATTTTTTAATTATAACAGCAATTCAATTATACACTTATCTAAGACTTGTAACTAGACACATTCTCCTAGAGGAGACAGTCGCCTGAGGGATGAAATTCACAGCTAAACTCCAGCTACATCATTTTCAGTCAGATTTTCAAAAGTCTCTGATCTTCACTGAACAGGCAGTATGGGAACATCTAAAGAAGGAGTACTGTAGGGTTCTGTAAGAACCTTCTAATAATGTTTCTTTAAAGAGCATTTGCAAACAATAATAGGAAATACACTAAACTTGCAACCAAAGAATGTTAATGATGATGGAGGGTGTTGGCAGATGCAGAGGGAAGATGAGGGAGGACACCTGTGAATCTTTACAGCTGAGTCTGATAAAAGAACAGCTGATTTTTACAAGGGGTAAGCAAAGGGTGTACTAGAGAGGTAGCTGAGAATAGGAATGTGGCAGGAGGTATTAGTTCTCTGTGGTTTTGGGTTTGGTTTTTTTTTTTTCCCAGTGCTTTAGATATAGTATAAGGATGAAGTTTGAGGCAAGATATGTTTCTGAAATAATAATAGCTGTCTCTTAGAAAGTGTATTTCCTTCTGCGTGGAGCTTTTCTCTTCCTGGGAGTAAGAAGCTCAAGGGCAGGGAAGGGAAATAAGCTTTAGAAGCAGAAGTGATGCAACGGCTGTTGTTTCAGGATTTGTCACTGCTGTTCAAGAGTAAAGGGAATTCTGGGTACCTGCCAAAGGTAATGTCTACCAATTCTGATTCCTTGATATTTTATTTTTAATTAGAAACTAAATTAATTAAGATTCTTTCTTGCATCTAAAAGAGGCAGGTGGCACATACTTTCACTTGATTCTTCATTGTTAACTCTGTACCATGCCTCTCTTGAACCTCTTGCCTTCCTGCGGCAAGGATGTTCAAAGGAGTTGTCAGATGCTTCTCCTGAGAGTAGCCACAAACCTCCCTGGTTCCCCAAACTCCAAATCTCATGATTACAACTGTATCTGAGCTGCTCAGCCTCCATATTGCAAGACTGACTGCCTAGATTAGGTGTCGGGGAGCAGTGCATATCATTTCACATACAGATACCTTTCTGAGAATCTGGCTTAAGTCCTGCTTTGAGTTAGGTCTCTTGGACTGTCAGAGATTTCTGTTGTACTAGATGTGATCTATGTATGAATGACTCCCAGTGTGTCACTCTGATAGAAGTGACAAGCAGGTCACAGAGGGTTTTCCTGCTACTATGGCTCTAAAAACACCTTGAGAAAGTTGTGAGAGTAGGCAGGTAGCACCCAACTGTTAATGGAGCCCAGATTTCACTCTCTGATTGTACAGGGCAGGAAATAGGCTGTTTCAGGCTGGACTTGTTATCCTGTGAAGCCCAGACTTACTGACTGTAAGTTGTGAACTGCCTTCACAACATTGACACCTTGGGGTTAATTTTCTCCTTATTTATACTGACCTTCCCTCCTGCCCAGAGCCACAGAAATGTATCCATAGTGCTATGCACCCCTCTATTGAACTTCCACTTCCATTGCATTCAACTGGATGTTTTCAAGCTGTGGTACCAAACCTCCTTCACGGCTGGATACAACTGTTTCTCAAACAAGTAGTTTTTCTCTTCGCCTGCCTTGGTGCCTTCCCACGCAGGACCTAGAGCTGTTGTGGTTGCTGCTCCTGCTACAATACTGGCAATGCTCTTAATATATGTAAGGCACCACGTGAGGTCTCCTTTGACAAAAGACCCTATTGCTCACCAAGAAATGGGCTGTTTGTTTTACTTTGAGCATGAAAAGAGACAGGGCTAGAAGAACACTTTTTCTTTTCTGCTTCCAGTGGCACATGAAACTGAGAGTGCTGTGGGTTGAGCATGTGTTAAGCCTCCTTGTTTATATTTTGTTTTTGTAGGGGGGGGGAAAAAAAGACTAATAACTTTACACATGACTGCAATCAGAGATTATTGTATAAATGAATAAGATAACTTCATTTTATTTAGTGTTTTTCATGATAAATGAAATATGGTAAGAAGTCTCTGTGGTTATGGAGCAGACAGGAGCAGACCCTGGGTGCCCTGACAGTTTAAGTGCAGTCCTGTACAGGGAATCAACTTGCCTCCAGGCTCATGTGCAGCATATCACAAAGCATACAAGACTCATTTATTATAAAGATAAGGGGGTTGGTTTATTTCTTGTGGTTTTTGGAAGGCACAGCGTAAACAGGACAGTGGTTAGTTTAAGTGGTTGCATATGTGTAATTTAATAAGGCACAGTTGAGAGCAGTTTGTTCTTGGAGTTAGCATTCAATCTCTTTGACATCCTGAGCAACGTCTGGGAGACAATTTAAGGCTACTGAAAAATTAACACGTTTGGATGGAGGCTGTTTGCTACAAGATCCTGCAAACTGAAATATATGACTGGGATTGCCCACCCCCGTTGCTCACCTGATGCAACTTCTAGTACACTAAAAGCTAAAATGTACAGGGTGTTATCTAGGTGCTGCTGTTCTCTGCATTGCTGACACTTGCTGTAGGCCATGTTTAACTCTTTGATTGGTGGCTCTCTCAGCCATTTAATTTATCTGTATTGAAACTCCTGATAGCATGCAAAGCATTCTTCTGTTGTCCCTACATCCTCTGTCCCTATTCTTATGTCCTCAGTACAATTGACAAAGCGTGCTGCTAGGTTTATCACATCTTGTGGTCTTTTGAGAGAGAATTCCAGATGCTGAGCCAATATTCTGAATTTTTATTTTAATCTCATTGTGCTTTATTTCACCCATTTCTCTTGTCGTCTCACATGTTGCAGCAGATAAACTGATGTTACTAACAAGGTTACCATCCTTGCCCCTCACAATCAGGGTAGCAACCAGTCCCTCAAGGAGCCAGCCCTGAAACTTCTGCAGTTCACACAATAGCATAACAAAGTACATGTTTCCCTTTAATTTCTTTTTGTTTCTTTCCCTCCTACTTAGTACCACAAAACTTTCATATTTATCCTTGCCTGCTGTGCCTGGCACGGGTACTGTGTTGTCAGGTTCCCGGTGTTCAAGGATTCTAGCTAATGGTTTTCAAGGTTGAACACCTAAGGCTTAATTATTTACTTTGCCTCTGATGAATTCAGGAACTAAGTTGCCTGAGGTTTTCTTGCTATTTGTTATTCTCCCAGATGGAGGTGAGAAAATCAGACACCTCTGAATACACCAGACTTACCAAAGTCTTTGACTTCTTCAACATCATTTTAGATCCTAGGGAGATGTGAGACATGGAAAGTACATGTCAGAGCCTCCAGCATACTCTATACAGCCCTGTAATATTTACATTTAAATAAAAACACCCTAACAAGCATGTTTTTCGAAGTGATGCAAGCGCACTCTGCGAATCAGCTACAATCAGTAGGAGCTGCAGGTTAAGCAGCTAACGTGGATTCTCAGGCTGTTTGAATATATCAGAGGGGTGTGGATCCCAAATCTTAGATTCAGTTATTAAAAAATAGAGCATCTGGGCATGTTGAGCTACTTATATGAATGATTTTGTTCTCAAATTTATGGGTCCCTTATCCATTTGTGTGACACTGGAAGCTGGGCATGATGTATGTGTGTGGAAGACATGGTTTGCATGCATCTAGCTAGATGCTTGTCATCAGGTCTAAAGATAAACTGTGAACTTGAGCAGTGCATTTGTTCTGAGTACTGGGAACTGAAGCAGGAAACAGAGCATTAAAGTGCTGTTCGTGGGGATAAAAGAGGAGATGTAGAGTTGGGCATAGTGATAGATCATGAAAGAAATGCAGATCAGACATTATGTATGAGAACAGTTTGAACTGACAAAGCAAAGGACCTCTTGCCAGGCTGATGAGGAAACATGCAAAACAATAACATGGGATTGTGAGAGTATGAAGATGCTACTAAAGGCTGTTTATCAGGCTAAGAGGGGAGAACCAACAGGGTTTTACACTTGATGAACAACATCTCAGCCATGTCTCTATTCAACAGAGACAATGCAAATTAAGTTTCAGGTCACTAGAGGCTCTTCAAAATAGATAAAACTAGCCAAATCCCTCCTAAAGCCAACTACAAAGAGGGCACTTTTACCTGAAACCACCTTCTTTGGCAATAATCCAAGTTGAAGGTAATTTTGTAGCCATTTTATTATTTGAGAGGCTAATTTTTACTGTTTCAAAAGAAAGCATAGGGTTGTTTTTATTTACTGTTTCAACAAACCCATAAGGAGACTAGCCAAGTAGACAGTAAATCTTCGTGAAAATGCTAATGACCCCAGAGGTAGCACGCAGAACTGACTTCTCATAGCCCAGAAAAATCCTCTCCTTCAGAAATTCTCCAATTTCCAGAAGAATGAAATTATACTATGTGGAGGACTCTGTGGCACACAGAAACACTTGGTAGCAATCACTGTGCATCTTACCTTGACTCCCTAGTGAAGCTCTACAGGGTCATTGAAAGCTTGTGTCAAAACACATCTTAAATTACACATTCCTTTTGTAGATGCTCTTTGCTAATCCAAGCCACTTCTCCCATCACCATGTACATAAAGCAAAGTGCTCTTGTTCCCAACCCAGACCATCTTTGCACCTTTAATTTGCATGTATCATTTGAAGAAAAAAAAAAAAGTTGAGGTGAACAGCTACTAATTCACTCACAGCTGCTGCTGCGTTTTGTTGTCAAACTGCCTCTTTTTCTCTTTTTCTGTGGGTAGCAAAACCCAAGGTTAATTTAGGGTTGCTGTCCTTTAACATTTTGGTATCCAATATTACTGGTATTGCGTCCCTCTCACAGCATGGCCTTTCTTGGAAGCTCTACATACATGAACCAGCTAGTTCTGACCTTGCTCTTTCTGGGACATCTGATGAGATCACAGCTGGAGGTGATATAGCTACAAACATTTAGTTATGGGAAAGTGTGTGGAGATATTTTTAACGAGTAAAAGTGGAAAGCTTGCAAAAGCGTGACGTGAGCATGGTGTTTTCAGTACTTGAAGTTCCCTTCTCAGAAACATGTGGAAACTCTTTAGGCTTATGGTATCAAGATCTTAGTTAGTTTCTTTTCCCAGACTGCTGCAAAGCTGTGTTCTATATGAGACACGCTGCAGTCCAAGGTCATGGAAAGCAAGGAGGAAAAGAGTTGGCTGGCTACACTTAAGTATTTTGGTTTTAGATTTTGTCTTCTGTAGCCGATTTCCAGTATTAAAGAAGGGCAAAACTGATAGAGGGATTGTGATGGGTAGCAAGCTTTCTGTTCTACCCTGAAAATGCCTTAAAAACAATCATAAACATGTATTAATATGTGGTAATTGCAGAGGGGAAAGAAAAGCTATGGGAACGTATCTAGCCAACAAAAATGTCTGTTTCCCTTTGAAAGAATGAAAAACAAAACTAAAAGAGAAGCTAGAGTTTTTTGACAGAGTGAAAGAAACCTGCAATTTCCAGTAGAGGAAGAAATCAGTTTGTGATTCAGAAAACAGAACAATTTCAGGGGTCAGTGGGTAAACTATGTGAAGCAGTCCATGGACCTTATGATATTTGCTATGAGGAGAAACATAAAAGAAAATTGACTACAGGTGTCTCCCTGTCAGAGAGAACCCATGGTCTGATCTCCCTCACACTGAAGTAACCAACCTAGTATGCTCTAAAACAGACAAAGGTTTAGGGCTTTCCACAGCAGTGTAAAAATGTCACGTTTGTTAGTCGGAACAAGGCACTCCTCCTTGCAATTGCCAAAAAGGGCCCAGAAAAAAAAAAACCCTTCTGAGAAAACAATTTCTGGTTTGAATTATAAATTTGTGATTTGCAGCTTGCCTGTAAATGGAGCAGTATTCAAGGGCTGTAGACAAATCCTCTCTCAAGCATTTGGCAAAGCTACCATGGGACCTGGAGCCAAGTCCAGAACTAGAACATTGTACAGGCCAATTTAATTATCAAAAAAAGGAAGAAGACATATTCAGTTTTAGATGAAATATTTGTTGAAGTTGCCAGAGCAAGATCTCAGTCTGAGAACCTACAGAAATTAATCAGGACATTAGAACAGGGTGAGCAGGACACTGTCTTCACACATAACTTTAGCCCTTAACATCAACTTGCAAGGGAGAGCTCAAGCCTGGATGGCATTTTGTATCAAGATTTTATTTAAAGAGACCATGATGAAGAAAAATCTTGGGAAACAAAATTGCATTTAATATAATTTAGATATTAAAAATCACTGAAAACAACAAAACAGAAACATAGGGTAATTGCTCCACTGGCAGTCAGTGAACCTCAATACCTTCTGCACATGCCAAAAGTATCAGAACCTCTCATATTTTGCACAAAATAATGGGGACTAATATTCATTTATGGACTGAATTCACTTTTATATAATTTGCTTCTGACAAAAATTAGCTGTTGTATTTTTATTATATTTTTAATTTATCTACTTATTACTAACTGTGAATACTTTTAAGATTAAAACCATCCTTAACCTCAAGCTTAGTCACAACCACAGACCCACGAAGCATTGTCCTTGTTTTGTGCTACTGCTGAGAGGGAAACAAAAATCCAAATTTTGTGTTACAAGGCAGTGCTAAAAAGGGGGCTGTCATGATTCTTGAAATGTATTGTGTGCCACTAAATTGTACCAGTAAATTTAGTCAAAACCAGTATAGGTCAGACATGGGCAGTCCACGATTCAGAAAGGCTTTGAAGTTGTATAAAATATACTATCTGTTTGTATGTTCACAGATTAAGTTCCCACAAACATCCCTTATTCAGGGGTAGTTCTCTGCCTCTGTTCTTAAATAAGGTAATTAGCCCGTATGTCAGCTCTCTGTGTTCATAAATTCATGGGAGCTGGCTCAGCTTAGTAAAACTGTAGTCAGTACATAATGTTTATAGATTAACAGACTGGGTATTTAAATGTCTAGCTGCCTGACTGAAAATGTTATCTCTGAAGGACCTGGGAGACCTCAAAAATCACATTGAAATTATGAAGTTAAAAACTCATAATTACTCATCACTTGCAAAACCAGCTCTCTCAGGTCCTTATTGTAAGCATGTCATCCTGTCTCAGGTCAAAGACATCTTGTTCCCAGCCTGTAGTAGGAAGGAAATTGTGGTTCTTCCTACCTGTTGTTAGATATTGTCTCCAACTTCTTCCTTACATGCTCCATTCTAAAGGCTGGACTGGGAGTTGGTGATAGAAAGCCTACCAGTCCCTAATGCTCTTTAAGACATACTTTAACTAGCCATTGGGATAAGGTACTGGAGAACTAGGATTTTAGTAAAAAATGGGAATATTTCCGCCCTGATAGTGCTCTACAAGCTAAATTAGAGTGGCTTTACTCATACGGTACAGAAATAAACCAAAACCGGATTCTGTATTTCTAAGAAGCCTGGTCCCTGCTGTTTCAGGAAAATTTTTGGTGTGTGGGGAGCCAGAATGGGAGAGAAACTGTTTTTTTGTTTGTTTGTGTGAACCCAGTTACCATACGGCTCATAGCACAGAAGAAAGATCTTCCTTCTCTCTCAGGCAGGTTTGCTTTAGTTGGCCATGACTCTATGGGAATGCATCTATGGCTGCCCCAGCACTGAGCCGATAAACCCCTTCAGTAGGCAGTCACTGGCCTTGTAACTGCCTCCTGAAGAGTATGCTGAAACCACCTTGTTCATGCAGAGCACAGAGTATTTCTAAAAGTCAAGAGAGAGTAGATTTATCCATGGACCACAAGGTTAATCGCTTTATCAAGCCTGCTGCCTATGTTCCCATTGTCTGAGAATAACTTTTGTTTGAATAAATTGTCTTTTCTCCTCATAAATTTTGCTGTTCAGTGGGAAATATCTATAGACTTAAATGCTTGCATGTGCAACTGATCTCCCCCACAGCATTTGCTTTATTACTTGGGTGATAAACAGATGCTGATTCCTTTAGTGACACTGAAATTAAATATTATATGTTCAGTGGGCTTCATATCATAAAAGTGGCTCTGGATCTTTCTGTCTGGTGGTAAGCTTGTACTACTACTCCATCCCCTTAGGTACCATGGAGACATTGCATGAGAGAGAAATGGGAACAGTTGAATGCTTCTGGTAATGTTTCTTTAGCAAATCATTTTGTCAGGTTATTCTTCTCTTTGGAATATCAAATCACATGTTACCAAGTAACTTGATATTACCTGAGGCCGCACAAGTTTCATAGCATCTGGCTGTTGAAGAAATATATAATACAGTTATTTTTCTGACTGTCAGGTGGATTTCTGACTTTTACATGCAAAAGTCAGAGCAGT
>NW_010249320.1:105934-108549 GCF_000690775.1 Eurypyga helias | reverse complement strand
CCTGCTGAATCTCAACAGAAAACATTGCTTTTGTGAAACCTCAAAGCAGTTCTTTTATCCCTAGCTGTAGCAGCCATTTATTTTCAGTCAGTGACACCTTCCCAACCTGTTCTTGTAAGATGAACTCCCAGAAATCATGTGTGAGGCTCTTTTCATCAAACAGACATAAAAAACAGGAAAACAGGTCCCGGGCTGTGACCCAATTCATCTGGGTTCACTTTTTTTCAGTTTTGCTACAGATTTGATACCTTTTCTCAGGGCAAAAATCACAAAGGTTATTTTACAGGGCTCAGTTTTATAGAAGACCTGTCTCAAAAGAAAGATCTTTTGTCCTCATCTGCATTGAGTTTTGGCTAGAAAAACCCTCCTCTGCTTTACACAGCAAGGGACTTTACTCATGGCACAGAGATACCACAAATTTGTTCAAACAAAGGAGTGTTCAAGACTGTTTTTTCCAACATTGTCTGTTGCCTTAGATTGTAGCTGGTGTCTTTCCATGTGTCTGAACAGCAGCAAAAGGGGACCTGTTTAGGGCCATCTTCACATGTAGGGCTTCCAAGTGCCTGTCCCATGTGTTCCCACAAGGTTGTATTGCCAGGAAGCCTATTGTGACAGATACAGGTATTTAAACCCAAATGAAAATGCCACTAGACTGTGTCTTGTTGTCTCATCCTTGGCTGACACAGACCTGAGAGAACCTCCAGGCAAGCAGGAAAAAAGGAGGAGGGCTTGGGTGTGTGTTTTTTCTGTGCCCTTGAATCCCATGTGTCCCTATGCCTGCTGTTACATTTTGTTACCTACAATCATCTTGGAAAGTATTATAATAAAGGAGCTCTAATGTCATAGATTTCATCTTTTTATATTACAGGACTATGATGTGTTTCTGCCAGTAGGTCTCAGCAACTCCTTGGCTGCTTTCCCAATTTAGCTGCTAAATAGCTGATTCATTTAAAGGGACAAGAACACTGTGTATTCTCAAGAGCTCATGCTCAGGCATTCTTTTAAAGACATGTCTAAAGACTTCCTCACTTCTCCTGTGGGTGCATCAGATGTATTACAGAAAATTAAAAGAACACAGCAAGGGTGGTGTTTCCTGTGCTGTGAGAACACAGAGTGCACCAGGGCTGCAGAGAAGGAAAACGTAAAGGATGCTCAAGGTGTTGCCAGATGTGTCTGTGGATGAATCCCAGAAAACAGTTGGGATAGCTCAGATTTAACAAAACAAGCAATTCTGTGAGCAGGAGAATTTCTAAACCTTGGCTCCTCTCAAGGCTTTTTGTGTAGGTTTTGTTTTGGTTTTTTTCCTCATATGAATCCTCCTGTGTCTGGTAAGAAATGAGCTATCTAATGTTACTGATCTGCAATTTTCCTTTCAGGGAGAATTTTATTTGGGCTTTTTCTTCTGTATCTGGGCCACTGTTCTCAAAATATGTAGGCATTTAACAGCTTTAAAACTTCTGCCTGTCTGTCAAATTTGCTTTGTCAGCTAATGAAGGAACAGGCAACATATCATCTCAGTTCAGGGTTTTAGCCTAAATGCAGAAATAGTAACATCTGTGAATTATTTGGATAATGGCCAATCTGAACTGGGGTTATAAACATTCTTGGTTTCACTGTAGACAGCAGGCAAAAATCCAGGTAATGACAGCACTGTATACTCACTTGGAAAAGGAAAAAGCTTGCTATGTATGAACAGATTGACAGGCATCACACACGCAAAGAGATGATTACACCACTATTGGCATTTGCAATCAGAAGAGAATAGTCTCCAAGAATCTCTCTGATCATTTTGTGCCCTCTGAAATATCTTGCAAAGCCATTTTGTTAGATTCTGCTCTCAAAGAGCTCAGTCAGGGGCAGTACCTGGGCTCTCTTCTGACCAAATGGCTAGCACTTAACGAGACTGTCCTAATGTGTGTCTACATGGAGGGCTTGTCTGCTCAGTGAAGGCTTTAGCTTGTGCCCTCCAGTTTCTCTAGTCTTTAAGGCAGTCCTAACATCAGATTGCAAGCAGCTGGTTCTGTGCTGTCATCTAAGCAACATGGCTAGAAGAAGTGGTGCTGTGCCAGTTTCACACAAAATCGAGTTCTAATAAGTAGAGCAGCAGCCTACAAAGCCAGCTAGTAAATCAGTACAATGTGGAAAGATGTGACTTTGGGGAGGAAATATATTATATTATTCTTATATTATATTCTTTTTCTAATCTCTGAAAACTAACAGTCTCGCAAAACACGTGCATTTTTTGTTGCCTTTTCTTGGTCTTGAGAAGACGTGTGCATGAAAACATGTGAACGTTCAATTTGCAACAGTACTCCTCGGTGGTGGGTTTGCTAATTTGTGCTCTGCAGGATTTCTGGGTGTCTGATGTGGACCCTGATCTAGTGGTGCAGAGAGAGAGTTTGTGGATATGTTGTCTGTTATGACAGTGTCCAGAGGATCCAACAGGAGGTTTGAGTCCCACTATCCTGAGTGCAGTGTAGACACTTGGTTTACAGTGAAGAATTTCTTTAGCAGGAGTGTCCTTCTTTACCAAGACCCATAGGCTAAAAAGACAACTGTAACATCTCCTGTTCTTCTCCAGTGAGAAGAAAGTGAGCAAAGAGTTTTTAAGTTTT
>NW_010249320.1:19785-105921 GCF_000690775.1 Eurypyga helias | reverse complement strand
AGGGAAAGGAAAACTTGTAAAGTACCAAGGGAAAACAACTTCTGTGGAGGGACTTAACAGAGATAATGCAAGAAGCCAGTAATTGAATCAGTACAAGACATCTCCTTTTTCATGCCGTATTTGTTATGGAGTTTTTTCTCAGTATACTTTGTTTAGTGTCAAGAAGCTGTTTGGAATCTACTGACTCTCATAGGTGTTTGTGTTTGACATCAAACATAAGTTTAAAAGTGTAAAATCATTACTATTGAAGTCCTAGAAGCACTTGGACTCTTTTCTCTCTTGCAAGGAGACCTTGCAAGATGGAGTCTATTATGAGGTTAGGAAAGCCTTAAGGGATTTTTGTTTTATCTTAGTGTCTCCATCCTTTATATAAAAAGTACTTCCAGAGGACAGAATATTAGAAACCAAATGAGGCAAGTGTAGAACTCAAAATCATAGATAATTTATGATTCTGAAAAGTAAATTAAGTGTGAAAACTAAGTCATTAATATCAAGTTATTTTAATGACCATTAATGAAAATGGGCATGTCTTCCATGCCACACAGAGAGGAAATCCCTTCAGGCTGTATCTTAATGACTTTCTTAGACTGCATGTGTTTTAAAATTAAGGTTTCAAATAACTCTATGGAATGAACAGGATTTACTCTGGTTTTGACAGCCTCTTAAACGCTCATGAAGTTGAGGCAAGATCCAAAAATGCTTCAAGCTTAAACAGCATCATCAGATTTCCGTTGCTGCTTATGTGTTGTGCCACAGTTATTTCTTGTGTTGCATCCCAAGTCTTAGTTAACTTTGCACTGAAATTTTCTTATCAAGCCTAAAAAGAAATCTTGACAATGCCAGAACTGGAGGTCCTTTCTGTAGCTCATTGCTTCTGTACAAAGAGCTCTTCTTTTAATACTCCCTGTTGAGCATGAGCTGGCCTGAGTGAAAGTAAACCATTTAAATGAAGGGAAATTTCCTTTTAATCCCTTTTCTAGCACTCAGCTTGCTTACTTAAAATGTCCTTCTGGTTCCACTGGCACAGTTCTTTATTCTGCCTTTAAGAATTCTGTATTCTCTAATCAGAAAAAAAATACTTTTAATAAAATAAAGACATTTAAGGAAGACTTTTGTGTAGTGCTAAGTCATATCGGAAAATCTTTATGATAAAAGATGTCATATTTTTTCTTCCCAGATACACAGATATTTTATAGGCTTTGTAGCAGGAATATACACAGAAAAATACTGTTACCCTTTTACAGCCAAAGCAGTAGTCAAATTTGGGTCAGAAGAAGAAATTAATCTTGAATCAAATATCACTGCAGTCATCTGTCTTGTCAAAGGAAACACAAATTCCTGCTTTTGTGATCACAGCAGAACAATCAAACAAAAAGAAGCTGACTGTTTCCTCTGAAGTAAACTCATTTTCAGCTAACACTGAAGCTCTTAACTTTATGAAATGGTTTTACAGGATAAAATCCCAAAGTTTCTTCTCACTGCACCCTTAGTTACCTGTCACTTTTCCCAACCCCTCTGTGTGGGGTTTCAGCTGCTCATACCCATGGTTGAGCACAGGGGCTCATTAACACTGGTGGAAAAACCCTTCATCTCCAGCATGGGAAAGGCTTGCTGTGTTAACTGGAGACACCCCTGGTGTTTTCTGTGGGAGATTCCCTTGTTTTACCAGGAAGTTTCGTAGATGATCTTTGTGTTGTTTCTGTACGCCAAAGGAGAAAAAAAGCTATGGCTGTTATGTCCTGCATTTCTGCAAGGTTCATCCACTTCTGAATATCACCTGTCAAGCAATCCTGTAGCCTTTTACTAGTGTTGCCAAGCTGTCTGATGGTCCACGTTCTTACCTGTTAATCCACCCTAAGGGGCCTCAACTTCTTTCATTTTGCATGTTTGGTTCGTTCTCTTTTTTCTTTTTTTCTTTTTTTTTTTTTTTTTTTAGAAAAAAGTTGATGTTCTTCAGGTGAGAAAATTAACTCATAATTTTTCATGTTGAGTGCTGCAGACTCTTCATTTAATAAGTCATAGGTTAATAATTCCAGATAATAAACAGTGAATTAAGACCTATACGCATTCTTTCTCAATTGTGATAACGTCTTCTGTTCATGTTTTCTGCCACATGCTGTGTCATCACCTTTCAGTTTTACCCCAGTATCTCAGTCTATCTAACACCCAGTTTACAAGGGAGCAACTTCTTCACTATGGTAAATGGGATCTTCTCTTTGACTGATTATTTCATATGGACCAATAAGACCCATCATCTATTCACAAGATAAAAATATCCTCTTCAGAGCTATTTTGTAAAAACTGTAGGGATATGCCAACATCCATTAAATAAAACTTTCAAAATATTCTCCTCACAGATTAATAAATTGCTTCATAGTCTGTCAGCAATGCCAGCTAACAAAAAACCATATCTTTTTAGAAGCATTGCAGGGATATTCAGCCTGGCTTTCTACTTCTGCACATCTTACAATGCAAGATCTCATGCTCCCTTTTCACTGAATCTCACAGCTCTCAAGAGACAGCCCTGTACACAGTCCAAGCAGCATCAACACGCAAACTGGCAAGTCTTTCCACTACAATGCATCTACAGATGCATTTTCATTTCTGTTTAATCCTACACATTTGATCACATTATCCAAGACAATTGTAATCAACAACTTCTCCTTACGCTGTTGTGTAGAATAATTTATTTAAACCAAATCTGAAATGCTGTCACTCCTGATTGATTTATTTGGTGAAGAAATTGATGTAGCCTTTAATATTACTGGTAATATTTGTTCTGAGTTTCCAATGGGAAAGTTTATGTCACTTAGAATGAGATATTTCCTTGTAATATTTATCTGTCAAAAAATATCAAAGTGCTTTCAAGTTGTAAACAGATCTGACCTTGAGTGTCTCTAAAACATACGCAACTCCAGCAGAGTATCTTCAGAGAAGAGAGGTGGTGAAATCTCCATCCTTGAAAACTTTTAGAATTCAACCGAAAAAAAGCTTGAACCACCTGATCTAGCTTTGAAGTTAGCTCTGCTTTGAGCGGAAGGTTGAACTAGCGACCTCTGGGGGTCTCTTGTAACCTACATGTTTTTCTCTGTGATTCTATAATTCCTACTTTTCTTCAGCCTCTCAGATAACTTCATGTTTTTCTGCCCACTTTGAACAGCAAGTGCCCTTCAGTAACTCTCTTAAAACCACAACTGTTTTCTATACTCATTCTGTTTATCCTATATAGCTATTTTAATTTCCTACCTTAATCAGTCTAGTTCCTTCTATTTTAATGTCCAGTTTCTTTGCAATAAGAGTCTTCAATTGATTTATCTTAACTCATTTGATTTCTCAATCGGATTAAGTCTTTTATTCAAAAGTATTGTCCAGATAACTGCTTTCCTCCATGTTAGCACTTTGTTTCTTTCATAACTAGTTTTCTAGGTGCAGGTATTCTTCTAACTGTCACTGCATTCTTTACTTACAGAAAAGAAAGTTTTAAAGGAAGCCCCAAAAATCATCTTCTCTGGGGGAACTGAGTGGAAACAATCAGTCACCTTCCCTTGCACTCCAGTGGGTTCCATCTACCAGTATTCCTTTCTCCATGAATGTCTCCCACTGGTCAGACACCATAAAACTCAGAATATGAAGTCTAGAGCAGCATTCTAATCTTCATGGTCTTCTTGTGCCTTCTCTAGAGCACAGAAAAACACCCAGAACCATGCTCTTAGGACCACAGTTTATCACAGACAACCTTGATCCAGTTCAGCAGTACCTTGTCTCAGCACGACAAACAGTTACAGGTTTCTACATTCTTATCTGTGTTCCCATCAGACAGTTTATCTGATCTCTGACACCGAGGGGGGCACTTTCTGATTCCTCCCTGACAAGGACTTCATGATTCCATAGGTTTAATTTCTTCTGGTGTCACAATGTATCAGTATTCCTTTCTACTCATAGGTTATGCTTCTCCATTATGTCTCTTCAGTATATTCCCATGTTTTCTATTAGTCTGCCATTTCAGCTCTATTTGTCCATCTGTCGCACTCTGGATTTTTGAGGGTTTTTTTGCCTTGTTTTCTCTGTTTCTGGACAACAATATCCTTTTCAAACATCTGTGGACCTTGAATGATCTCCTTAACTGTGTCACACTTCAAAATACAGGATTGTCACCATACCCATCCTTAGTTCCCATGCTTTTTATTCCACCACTGAGCTGCTATTTCCACTCATAAATCACGCTGTCTGTAACTTGCTCAGAAGTTATGAACATCCTGTGCTTCTGCATCCACATCATCTTTCTTCCCCCTTTGTGCTGGGATTCAACTCTGATACTCAGCATATACACATGTGCACACTCACTCTCTCACTTCCTAGACATCCTGCACTTTTCCTGGAACATTTTAAAACAGAGCTCACTTGCTCCTGTTTCTCTCCACAAAACCTTTTGCCTACTCCTGAGGGTCCTTCCCTTATTTTTCATTCCTTTGTTTGCCAATCATTCCTTCTGATACCAGTCTAACTGCATATTGTACATTTGTTCATTTTCTGCATTCCCACTAAATTGAAAATATTTAGCAAAATGTCTTTTGAGAGGATACAGAAAAAGAGGGGGGGGAAATTAATTACACTGTTTAACAGGTTTACAATTAAATGTTTTGAAATACCTTAAATTATCATTAGACTCTTGATTTAGAGAGGCAATTGAGATTCCAGAGCTGTAACTTGGTAAAAACAATGTGTTTGCAATAAAATGGGAGACGATGGTATATGTTTTCCGATTGATAGACATGGGATGAGAAGAAAATATGTACTGATGTATTTGAGAGAAGGAAATGAGTAGGAAATTTTTTAAACACGCATACAGATACACATTCCCCTGCCACCAATCCAAGTAATCCCTCCAGGGTATTTAGGGAGTTTCAATTCTCGAACATTAATGTATGCACTCTGATTCATGGGGTATTAAGAACAAGCATAAAATCAATCCTCTGCCTGGCAACTGGGGTTTTTTTAATATATTTAATATCTCACATTTTCAATGCAAATTGTACAACAAACCATGATATAACACTGTACTCGCTGGTTCTGTTTGCCTTGCTACTGCTTGGACCTCATTCTGTTTCCTTTGAAAACAGTGTTTTACTCACATCAACCAGGCAGGTGGACCACATTCCTGAAAACTGATGCCACAGCCATGACAAAGGTGGACAGCACAGCTGAAATGAAATTGTTATTACAATATATCAGAACTGAAGAAAGCATTCACCAGGTATGTCCAAACACCAGTATTTGCAGCTTAGGAGCATGCATTGCAACATACAATTTGGTGTTTTGTGGCAATACTATATAAGTTAAAGTCTCAAGTAACACGATGTGTTCTAACTGACATGCTAACAAACTGAATTCTGGAACATCCCATTAGCCTGTATGTAGCTTTATTCCTTCTGTTATTGGACAGTAGATTAATACAGTCCTCTTAGAGTGGAGGCCACTCTGGCAAGGACAATCGCCAAGCCTGGACTGATAGCCCAAGAACTTGTATTTAGGACTGTGTTATCTTCTAAACCATAGTTTTTGCTGTCTGAACCTGGATATTTGAGTTGTTCTTATTGAGATATTTAATTAATTAAACATGGTGATTACTAAATACAATCAGTAGTTCACTTATTTACTTACTAAATGCTGATGTAAAAAGGTACAAGGGGCAGGATGGAATTTGTCAGGTAGCTTTGAATCAGTCTTTGTCTTCAGCCACAGGCTCACAGAAACAAAGAATGGGTGAGGTGGGAAGATATCTCTTTGCAAACCTGTGCTGACCTCTCCCAGTAGCCTACTTTAGAATTTGTATGTTTGAAAATGGTTTCCCCTGATTATTTTCTTCCACTGCCTTCCCAGAGAATCAAGGTGAAGTTGACCAGCCTGTAGTTCCCTGGACCTTCTTTCCTGAAGAGTTGAATGAATAGTGAATTAGGAATGTTCCTATTTTTATTCCAAGAACTAAAAGCATTTCTAAGCTTTCCATCGTTGTCTTATCTATTTCACCAACTAAAAGCAGCAACATTTATTTAAATGCGGAGATATTGTTGGGGGTGGGGGGGAGAGCACAAGAACAAAATGCCAAATCTGAAATATTACCTATTTCCATGTCTTTAACCAAAATATACATAGTGGTATATTTGACCAAGTACAAAACAAAGCCTAAACCAATTTAAAAACATCCATTTGTATTCCTGACATAACTGGAGCAGAGCCTCCTCAGGGAGGGAAATTTCATGGCCATTCTGAAAGCTGTATGAATTGATTCTTTTCCTGTCCCACAAAACACCTCCAGATACTTTAGTATTTGTAGCTGTCATGGACTCCTTCCACTAGTAAATAAATCAAGCTTCACTTATGTCCAGCCAGAGCTGTGTTGCAAAAGGTGGCCACGGACACGGTAACCACAGTTTCAGCATTTGGGATAGTTACAATTTGGATTTGGATTTTATACTGAAGTTGAACTCTAGTTCTAAGAGTTTTGCTTTTGCCTAAATAGTGACAGGATTTATTTTCTGCAGTGAAACCAAAACACCCCTTTGCCAAGAAATTGAGTTGTTTAGGAGCAGTCATTTTGCATTGTAACTGAAAATAAAAACTGATCCAAATCCTCCTGTGTGACAAATCCCATACTGTCCCTTCTATGTCTTTACAGGTACAGGTCCACACAAAGTAGCATGGCCACTTTAGGTTGTCTGGTATGATTTCTTGAGAAGATAGGTGGCATCACTGTTTTAACTTTGCCATCATGGGCAATTTCCAGATTGGGTAACAAATGTTCTGTGCATTCAACTCCTTAAAACAGCCAAAAGATAGTAGTCCTCTTCTTCCCCTACGCGGCCCCTGTAGCATGTCCATGGTCAGTTGAGTAGTCTCCAGTTCCCTCCTGTGCCACAGAACCAGTTATACTTTGATCTTCAACAAAGAAGCTTCAGAGTAAAGATTATAGACTCTTTACACTTTTAATACATAGCTTTAACATAAATAGTACCTATAATCCACACCTTGCAGGTATGAATATTATGTGTTTTCAGATAGCTCTTAGGACTTCTGTAGCAGAAGCCTTTGATGGTTGTAGGCAGCCTGTTGATCCCCTAAGTTATATAACAAAAAATCGTACAAAAATATTCACCCTTTAGAAACATTTTCAAACCTATATTTTGCCATATAAGGTGTTCATTTAAAAGACTGTGGCTTATGTTGCTTGATGATATACTAAGTCCTGTAAGAAATTCACAGGAAATGATTGTGAGTTGTATTTTGGTTATACTGGAATTTCCCTCAGGAAATATAACAGAAATCCCCTGGCTGCTGTTGCGGGGAACTAGGACAAATATGAGATAGAGATGGCCAAGCTGTTGTTATCAAGCCAAATGCAAAAGCTAAATGCTTGAATTGCACAGGTCTCAAGCTGGCTACAGGGCTGTGCTGGCATGGGAAACACTGGCTAATTTAAATCCCTGTTGGTAGGGTGAAAGAAAGCAGCAAGTGCTACTGAAGCTGACATTACTAGGCTCCCCAGGACCAAGCTGCACATCCAGCCTCTTGTAACCTCTTGGAGAAATGGGGCAGCTGCTCCAAAACTCTGGTTCTTTGCTCTCTAAGTGTTTGGTGCTTCTTGGACAAACGAAGATTTTGTTTTGGGCCTCACAGCTACAGGACATTGGTTCATCTGTGTGTGGCGTAGGCATACTATAAGGCAGGAGTGTACTTGCATTTAGCTTGCATTTAGCTCTACAAGGTGGTCAATGAGTGATGTCATCTAGCAGACATATTTCACTACATCCTGTGCTGTGACCTATCTGAGGCATCATTCCCTTTTCTGGCAATGAGCTGTGACCCTTGTGTGGATGGCATGTAGTGAGTGCTGGCAGCACAGACTGAACAAACATCCACAGCCAATCCATCCTCATTTACTGTTGACTTGTCTTACTAAATAGCCTATTCTGATGAGCTGCATAAGGTTATGTTTGAGAAAGGCTAGAAGCTGACCCGTGCCTGCCAACCTACTTGTGGCTGGCAAGAGACCTGAGCAATTCTACAAACTAAAAGAGATGAGTTTTGAATACATCTCCTCTTGCTGTGCCTCCAAAAGGGGAAATAGCTGTTCCATCACTGAGTGCTGCATGGCAATCAAGGGGTGAAGAGTGGCATGTATGCCTGGTTGGAATTGCATGGGGCAGTGAAAAGATTTTTATGTGCATGTGGAGCCACATGCAGTCATACAGGCAACCCAGTTGCAGCAAATTAAAGCCAGATAAGCAAGCTGTTTCCTAACAGTAACTTATTGTCCTGGCTGATCTCTCAGGCTTTTTACCAACATATGCTGTCAGTTTCTGAAGTCCCAAAAGCATGAGATCTATGAGATCTGGGCTAATGGGCTCATTCACATTCCTTTCCTTCTCTTGGATTTGTGATGCTCTAAGGTGATGCCAAGCACTGGTAGGCCAGGAGTTGAATATAAAGTGGA
This sequence comes from Eurypyga helias, assembly GCF_000690775.1. Classification (NCBI taxonomy): domain Eukaryota; kingdom Metazoa; phylum Chordata; class Aves; order Eurypygiformes; family Eurypygidae; genus Eurypyga; species Eurypyga helias. The sequence continues at coordinate 97,430 of NW_010249320.1, read as the reverse complement.
GCTTAGAAACTCTGTGTAAATGCCTCTATCAGCATTTGCAATCTCTTCATACTGCTAAGTTTTCAATCATGCCTCCAAAAGCTGTTTAATGAAATGCAGAAGCTTTTCTTCCCATATCTGAGATGCTCTATATTTTGCACTGTCAAAGAACTATGACATAGTCTCTGATAAAACCTTCAAACAGAAGCAGGAACCAGAACGTTGTCAAATTAATGGCTGTGATGAGCACATCATTAGAGCAAGATGAAGGTCGACTTATTGGCCCTAGGTTTTTATTGTCTCTTTTGCCTCAGGAAAATGACGTTTCAGCCAAAGCAGGGAAAGCCTTCTCATAATCCCAGCTTTCCTTCCACCGTCTTACAAAACTCTCTAACTTTCTTCCCGTGTTTTGGAAGTATTCACAGTAGGAATGAAGAGAAGCAGGTACTAGGCCTCATAACCACAAAGCTCCTGTCTTTTCTCATCCCTTCTCTGTAAAGATCTCAACACTCAGAAGAAAAAGGAAAGAATAACCTCATAAAAGAGGTAATTCTGTATAAGTTCCATCTTTGGGTCACTTGCAAACATCTCAAATCCAAGCTCCTAAGTTTCAGGTCATCAATAAAGGCCAAGTACAAAATGGTCCACCTCTTTAAGTCCTTAGATATAGGATATATTTTTTTAAAACTCTTCAAACACATTACAGGACACATTTCTACAGAATACAGGCAGTGATGGATGGGTTCCTTCTGGCTTTTCAAATGGCTATATCTGCAAAAATCATTAATTGTCATAACAGATCACTGTCACTAGCCTCTGAATGGACCTTTCTCCCATATTTTCTGTGAATTCTCCATGCCCAAGGCACATTGTGATCCATGGCTACTAAAAAGTTGTTTGTTTGGATAAATCAGTACTTCGGGAATCTCTTCCTGTCTTCCTTAACAGGTGATTTTCTGGATGCTCTTTTTGCCCCTATACTCCAGCTGACTAATGCAGTCTGTATATGACATTTCATTGCAATACTTCTACTGAACACAAAAAATAACCTATATAATTCCAACAGGGTGCATATGATAATGTCAGAAAAAAACAATAGGGACCATCATTGTTTTGAACTGCTTGAAATCTAAACCACTCATTTTGAACTGTGTGAAAAATATAACTGGACTTTGTTTCAACAGAGCATGCTGTGCATGACAGCTGCCATGAATTAAGAAAAATATGTACTTAAATTTCAATAAACATCACAAAGTTCCCAGTATAGAAGTTTTCTCTTAGGAGCTGCCTTGTCATACTAGGTCATCCGTCCTACCACGCGGTTCAAAACCCCTTCTTATAATTGTGTTAGTCTGTCTTCATTTATGAAAACATCATCACTTATGAAAACTGCTGCTGCAAAAAGCCCTGAAACGTTGTTGAAAAATTCACATGCTGAGCTGAAGCCACAGAACATTGTTTCCTCTGTTTTGTGGGAAGCCACGCCTTACAATGGCCTTTCATGTTGTCATGCAGGCAGAATCCTTTCCATCGCAACCAGATGACAATGCCCTTTGAGATTTTTTTGTTCATTTGAGTGCAACACTGAATATTTAAGGAAGTATCAGCCATACCCACAGCTTGCAGAAAGGAACAACAAAGATGTGTTTATTATTTGTATTACAGTAGGGCACAACTGGGATGTTAGGACTCTAATTGGAGATGCTGGGCAAATACTGACACAGAGAGCTTGAATGAAGAGAGCTGTCAGTGATCTAAACAAGCAGCCCTGGAGGTGCTGAATAGAGCAGACCAGCAAATGGTGCAAGGGAAGCTAAAGAAAAGCTTTAAAGGGTGTGTAAGACGTGAAACACAGTCACGTTTTCTGGGGCTGTTTTGTGGGGTGCAAAACTCTTCCTGAAACCTGTGCTACATGTTTATTATACAGGCAGATTCTGTTAATGTCTGTAACATCTACAATGACAGTATAAATGTCATAGTAATGTCTGTGATGGGTCAGAACCATGTCCACTAGGTATGAGGGTGACAGAAATATTAAATTAAAAAATATAGTCTCAGTGAAGTATGAACTTCAGTAAAGAATACATCCCAGGAAACTGTTTTGCTTTATAGTACTACATGAGCAGAAAAGCAAGTTAAATTTATTGCATATCTGTTCTGTGGGTAATGACTCATTCTCTTCTGGAGGAATGCAAGCAGTCTTGCGATGCACTCAAACATTACACTAAAAATATCCCATTACCATCCACAGTCTGTCATACAGAAATATTTCTTGAAAGGTTTTCAAAACAAGGACTTACACATTCCAGTTCAGTTCATCAAATAAGTAGGTCCTGGCTACTTTCAAACCAAACTGCTGCACTGAGGCCTTTGGGATTAATCCTTAAAACCCTAGGTGACCAAAATTCCTGCTAATTTAATTTTAATTCTGTTGTGTGCAACACACTTAACCTGGTGCTTCCACCTAACTGTAGAACAACAGCATGGGGATGGAGCACGTTAATTTAGATATACAGCTGTATAAGCAAAACATGAGAGCTTCCTGTATTGGTAAATGCCTGTATTGTGGGCTTTGGAACCAATAGCTCTTGACACAGTGATGTGCTTTGTGTGTTTGTGTACACCAATCTGACTGTCTTTCCCCAGTAACTCTGGAATGATGCGGTCGGTGTCCACAGGTTTTGAAGATATGCAGCTGCCTCAAAGATATGAAGTTCCTACTAGATTTGTGAAAAGAACAGAAGGTGAGAAAGAGAGGCTTCAACCACCAGCTCACCCTTACTAAAAATGATTTAGTCCACCAAGGTGGCCATTTGTGAGACACAAAGCGATAAGAAGCCAGACCCTCTTAATCCAAGGGCTTGTGGTATTCTTTTAAACTGTGACAGATATAGGTTTCATAAGGACTCGTCCCTTGAAAACCTTTTCTGTTCTGTTTTTTGTCAAAGAAATGCCCAGTTGATCAAAATGAAAGCATTTTGTCAAAGCCTACGTAGTCCAGCTGTCTGAATGTCAGATGACTCATGGCATTTTCTCTTGGCCAGGTTGGTATGCTTTTCGTGAGAGAGACTAGATAGATAGCCAAAATCCAGGTCTTCTCTGTTTTGGGGATTGCTTTGGGTGTGAGCAGTCCAGGTTCTCTGAGGTCTCCCCTCTCAGCGAGGAAGCAGAAACCTAAAAGCCTTGGGAACAAAATGGCCTAGATGTTTTGGGCCTGTCTTTAGAGGAAAATACAAATTTGAAATTTTGATAAGATTTTTTGATTATGCTTATTTTAAAAAAGACCTTTCATTGATATTTCTGAAGATCAGAATTTTTCTTTTACATTCCAACATTATTTTTCCCTTAAAAATATTTGGCTTCCTTGCTGTGAGGGGTTATGATTAACCAGACCCTTTCAAGGGAGTAAAAAACATTATTGTTTGATCATTCCTGGGAGAAGTCTGAGTGTATCCTCAGTCCAGACTCTATTTGCATGAGCATTAGTTTCTTCTCATGGTGTTTTGCAAACAGGAAGTACAGGGTCTGTTTATGGTTTTGGTGTGTATTTTAAAGTCATTATTACCACTACAGATGAAGCCAAAGACCTGATAAGGACCCCTTTATACTGCTATATTTGGTCAATGATGGTTCTATGTATACTAGATGTGAACATTAGAGACTTATTTTTAGATGACCAGTGAGACCTATGTAGTTTAAAAATAACCAGGCATAGGGACACTACTGTCTTTCTAAAGGACAAAGCACAGCTGTTGCATAAGCAAACACAAACCAGCCTCTCCTCCAGAAAAACTGAATTCTGTAAATATGTCATCAAGGTCATAAAAACAAATGTACTGAATGAGAAAAATTATTCTACTTTAAGCACAGGTGTCACCAAACTCACTGCCTACGTTTAAAAATAACCAGGCATAGGGACACTACTGTCTTTCTAAAGGACAAAGCACAGCTGTTGCATAAGCAAACACAAACCAGCCTCTCCTCCAGAAAAACTGAATTCTGTAAATATGTCATCAAGGTCATAAAAACAAATGTACTGAATGAGAAAAATTATTCTACTTTAAGCACAGGTGTCACCAAACTCACTGCCTACTCTATGTTAAGATTGGTACCAGTAGGGTAAGCATTTGAGAGTCGTGTTAGCTGATTGCAGTTCTGCCTGGTAGAACGAGAGAGGGAAAACAGGAGTAAAGAAAGGCACTGTGGTAAGGGCAGGCCTAGAAGCCAGCCAGCCACATGTAGGAGAGTTGTTCAGTACTGGAAGATCTGGTAGAGAAAGACCAGTTTGGTTTTCCTCCTCTGATGAATGCACAGCTGGTGATGCAAATCAAAATGTTGTGTTTTATTGAAAGGTTTTAATTTTAGCAGTTTCAGCTGTATTAGTTGAAGAAAAATCTATGTTTAGAAAGGGAGTGGCCTCATAAACCAGAATCTTTGATTGTATCTAGGGTGTTAAAAAATAAAAATGATCTACCATTTATAATAGAAGCTACATGTGTTTTGGTATTCATGTAGGAAGGAAATATACGTTATGACTAGCCAGTTTGTTACTACCCCAGTATGTTTTGACTAACCAAAAGTCATAGAGAAAGTCACTTTGGTGGGAAAAATTGTGTTTCAAGAGACCACCTCTTTGACTTTTAAGCTATTTGTAATTACAATTTTATGCTGTTGTGATGTAAATCATGTGAGGTCATGCTGAGTAGTACAACATGGCACCTGAGTCATGGAGTCATGAACTAATGAACAAGAAATTACATGGGTTGTAATTAGCTCTTTTGTGGTATAAAAAGGGATTTTTTTTAAAAAAGGCTTTTTAGAGCCATTGTACAAGAGGTCATCTTCTATCTTGTTATTTCTGAAATTCCAGGGTTGTGAGTAAAGAATTTGTTTCTTGTTGGAAATTACTATTTGAATTTCAACCCTAAGATTAGTGAGGATGAGGGGTGGCGGGGTGGCCTCGACACAGACATAACTCTATAGTGATTTAATTTGGGGCTATTTAGAGAAACAAAAGAAATCTTACTGAAACTAACAACACATTCATAAGAAACTTACCTAAGCTACTACAAAGAATGAAGCAGGCAATGATCTGAAAAGCAGGTATCGGAAGGAAGTTAAAACTAATAGGACTTTTAATAGAATTGAGAGGAGCAGGACTGTTTTTCTGACATAAAGTTATCACTCCCAAAGCTAATTGCCCTGATACACCTACCTCCAACCAAAAAATTCCATCCAAAAGTAAACTATAAACAGCCAGCAGAACGTTTATGACCAAAAAGAAAGGACTTCTTTTCTCTGAAGCATTGGCTGCTGCAGTGTTGGCTTGTAGCGTAAAATCCAGAGATGTCACAACATGTATTTCTACTCAGTTCGTTTCTTGTCTTAAAACCACAATTACTGTTTTTTTGGATCATGAAGAGTAATGAGGTTTTCTTTAAAAATATAAGTGAGGCATTTTTCACTTCCAAACAACAGATTCTCTTGACATGAGGCTGGTGGTGACCAAAACAGTTACTTCTAACTGATGACCACAGACAACTTTATTGTACTTCTTGACCACAAAAATTATTTGTGAGGCCTACAGACAGTTTTAGTGAGAGCATGATGGCCAAGCCCAATTGGGGAAAGGAAACCAAAGGCTTGAGTTCTTTAGATTCTGGCTAAGACAGAAGAGAAAATCTTATTTGTCCTTGCCTGCGTAAGAGAGACAGTATTGCTCTTCAGGACTAACAGGCTGACATTTTTCATAGAGACTTTAATTCAGTGTGGTCATGAAATAGTTTTCAATACTAAGTGATTCTTTTGGTGTTACTAGAGTGTCTTAGTGTGTTTTATCTGTCTCTTGGGAATAATATGTTTTTAATAAATAGCCTTTCCTGGAAGCAAGATGGGTAGTTGCATTTGTAATGCCAAGCAAATAGCAGTTTTAATTAAGAGCCCAATCCCCCCATGCCTTTATTTGACAGTCCACAGTACTGGTTTCACTTGCACTTATCATGTTCATTATTAATCTGCAAAATGAGCACTCACAAGATAAATGAGAGGAAAATACTCATAGGGCGCATGTAATTAGCACACGACTTATTATGAATTGTGATGATCTCCTTGATAATTAATCAGGCTTACAGTTGATGTTTGGAGGCAGTCCAGATAGAAGATATTTCAACAAATAAGATCAAATTTCTCTGGGGGCAGAGGAAGACACAAGGAGAAATGAGGAGGCAAAAATCATAAGTCTAAAAGAAATATTGTTTGATAGTTGTAAACTAAGGCTCCAGCCTCAGCTGATAAAAGTTGGAATTGTTTTGTCTCAGGTTTCTGCAGAGAGGGTAGTAATGTGCATCTTGGCACATGAAGCATCCAAAGGACGTGCAGTGGAGCAGTTCTGCTCATGTATTAATTTGCTTTCAGAAGAAAATGGTTGCAATACAGCACCTGCACAGGAACAAGATGCACTTGACATGTGAATGAATGATATCGCCAAGACTTGGCTGTTGTTTCCATGGCTCGGAGTAGGACCTAAAGCCCAGGTATGTATGGATATAGTCATGCTACAGAAAGGGATCTCAGGGAACAAGGATGCTTAGGGGCCTGGTATCACCTGTCTGTACACAAAAGAAAGTGTTGAGGGCAAAGCTTGTTATTAACATACCTCCATGCACCTTAGTCTGGGCTGTTGTGAAAGCCCTGAATTTCTCACAAGAAGAGAGAAACCCTTCTTTTTGTTTGCGTTTGGTTTATTCTCAGCCAGGAATAAGGGGCCGAGAGTGATGTAGGTGCAGACCTTCGAGTGCCCTGCAGCCAGAGTGCTCTCAGAGGAATGCACATCTCCGGTGTTCTGCCACTGCAAAAAGAAACCTTCAGTCTACCCCAGCTTCGTGTGAATTTTGGTCTGGGCAACAGAAAAATGTGAACTGCTCTGAAGGGTATTTCAGCTCAAAATTAATTTTCTTGTATTCAACACACACTGTGCCTTCCCCATGACATCCACTGTGGAGGGAATTAAGCTATACATGCCTTCATGTTGGTGTATTTTACCTCCACATGTTGGTAGTTAACACCAAGCATGTCTTCGGTCCAGATGCTAATATGGAATACAAGATTCAGGCCATCCAGGAACAGGTAAGTGATCACAGCCTGTGCCTTTCCTGGGATGAAGAGTAACTGGAGTTGACTTTAATTGATTTGTTTTAACTTGTCTACTACCATAATCTTAAGCACCTGCCTCATAAAAATCTCTGCACAGATGATTAAACACACAAAGGCCCTCAGAGCTGTAAGAACACTACAGAATGACAAAGACAACAGTGACAGTAACTGTGTGCGTGTCATCAAGCAATCGTCCATTCAGGGCACACAGATATGGATGAAAAGGACTACCATCTGTCACTAGCAAATACCCAAACATTACCCAACAGTGCAGCAAAGCTCTCAGCATCTCCATTTTGTGATATTCATCAGCTATTCTCATTCCATTTATTCTGTACAATACATTTTTAATGTGTAGGTTGCAATGCAATGCTGAGCCGCTAGAAGCCAGCCAACATTTGCCTTATCTCTCAAAAAATGGATCAACATTTCTCTCTATTATGGCTTATTTACTGTAATTGCTTTGTACATGTGTGGCCAACAGTGAAGTCCTTGTCTCAAGCTCCCTCGTAGAAAAGTAAAATTCTGATGACCTGTTTCTCCCACTTTGCAGGGTCATTAAGACAAAATGTCCTTCAGTATTTCACTGGTAAATTTGCAATCTGTCTCAGTTTGTTATCGTATCAGTGGGCTAAAGCCACACTGTAATTTGCATTCAACCTGCATGAGAAAAATGAATGTGAGAGATTGCACGTTCTTGCATTCGTGAAGCTTTTGTACCTGCAGAGAGAACAATGCACAAAATTTGATTAAAGTTTTATTTCCTCCCATTGCCACATAAAACTGTTAAACACTTCAGATGTGTCCAGGGCACATTAACTTGCCAAAGCTTGGCACAGCCATACTTAGCTGTTGCTGCTGAAATGATGATAATGCTTAGTTTGCACTGCACATAGTGTCAGTCAGCGTGGCAGGACACCTCTGCTAGCTTAAGGAGATTTCATTTTACCACTACAGCAAAAAAGTGAGGAGGACCTTTTGGCTTGACTCCAGACTTAAGGTCATGTCTCTGTGTTTGGCTACTGAAAAAGCACCTGATGGAGCTGTTGGGCAGCCAATACACGAATTCAATAAAGAGTAAGTGAGCTTACCAAACAAATTATTACTCTGCCTCTTGTCAGAGCTGTTCATGTGCTTAACGTACTTGTAGTGGAGTGATTTCTCTTCAGTACGGCTGGGGATGAACAGCCTTTCAGGGCAGCAGAGGTTTGACAGCAAGCACAGACTGTAAATTATTATACTCCAGTCCTGAGAGGCCGACAGCAGTCCACAGGAAGCAGCCAGCCAGCAATAGCCAGGAGGAGGGAGCCATGGTGTTCTAGTCTTCCAGAAATGCATATCCAGCTCCCTGATCTTCCACACCATGCCTCTTGCTCTTTGCTCGGGAAAGTCATGCAGCTCTCCACACTTTGGGTCATTACGTTCCTGAAGGACAGCAGCTGAGACAGCGTGGCACATTCTGAGACCATGGGAGTGAGGCCTGACTACCCTTACATCTGTGCTGTTCCTCCTAGGCAAATGTTGCCTCTGCTCTGCAATGGGCTCACAGAAGAGTCAAGGACGGCAAACGTCTGCTTAGAGCGGGGTCAGCCACAGCACGTTACTCAAGACATTGTACACTCAGACCTTGAATACTTCCAGAGACATGGACTCTACAACTTGTCCAGGAGACTTGCACCAGCATTAAACAGGAACCCTCTTAACAAGAACGTTTTTTTGCCTGAAATGAACCATGAGACAAGCTTGGACTTTGGCCTCCTAGGGTTTTTTTATCTTGGTTCATACCATCAGGCTGGTACCCTAGAATCATAGAATCACTGGGTTGGAAAAGACCTTAGAGATCATCAAATCCAACCGTATCTGTCCACCACTAAACCATATCTCTCAGCACCCTAATACATGGTGCTAGTAGTATAATTTTACGTTTTCTTTAAGGTTATACCAAACGTTTCAAAAAACAATGGGAACTGTTGGGTTTAGTGAAGATTACAGAAAGATTAAAATTAGAATTTGCTTTTCAGAGTTTAGTTAACAATACTTTAAATGTTATTAATTATAATCCAGCTCTGATTGCAACTTGACATTCCAGTATTTGCCTTTTTCCTGTCCTTGTCACTTTCCCAAACTAGTAACTAGAAATTACAAATGGTGCACCTTTGCACCATTTGTAATTTCAAATATTTTAACTTTGAACAGCTAGACTTACAGTGCAGTTTAGTAGTTCTGATGTTTGAAAAACTATGAAGGCTTTGCAAGTGTACAGAGCAACAGGACTAGAAAATGTGAAGGAGGAGAAGAGAAACAGAAAAATCACAGGAAAAGCAATTTATTCAATTTCCTGGTCATCTAAACCAATTTTCATTGTAATATTTTTAACAAGCTGAGCAATCCTTCCATTGAAAGATGAAAAATTATTTCCACATTACCTGCTTCCCTATGACACCCTAAAGACAAACTCACGCATACATTTTAATTGAACGCCAGCATTAGCCAATGGTGTTTTCCTTCCACACACTGTCTGTGGGAAAAAGTCAGAAAAATAATGTTAGTTCCTGGGACTATAAGAGAGGCAAACAAGGTATTTGAATCCCACACCACCAAGGAATATTTAATGTCCATCCTCAAAAGTTGATTATGCAACAAGAAGTCAGGTAGATAGTGTAAACTGAATCACCGGCAAAGTGATGATGAAATAAATAAAGGTAAAAGGTTATAAAGACAGGACAAGACTTGCTATTTCATTTCCTCCCTGAACGTGAGGGAGCAGGCACTAACGTTAATTAACTGCCCGTGAGATGGATGGTCTCTGCAGCGTAGTCTCCCAATTGTCAGGAAAGTCACCCTGCTCGGCATTTATTCAAGTAATTGCAATTAGCAAACAAGTGATCCTTCTCATCAATTGATTAGGCTTCCTTAGTGTCAGGGAAGCGATGGCTACCTGATTTCCCCCAGGTGTTTTTTTTCCCATGTTTTGCTGATAGTTGCCTCATTATCGGCAGTCACTGAGTTATGCTTCCTCCCACCCAGTCTGCTGCTGAGCCTTCCTGGGCTCTGTCACACACCCTATAGCAATTAGCTGGTAGCATGTTGTTGTCCAAAGTCAGTAAACAAGGAGCTATCAAAAGTGGTAGTGGTGATTAGTGAGATTACCTTGCCTCATCAGCCCCAGAGAGCTGCCTGGATCAGGTAGGTCAATGTCCCTGGTCGCAGGAAGCCAAGCCACAGCTGGATAGTTCAGAAGAGTGGGCTGAACATCCACATTCACAAAAAAAGCCCAAACCACACACTGGCCCTGATACAAAGATATGGAGTCAACAGGAGACTGATTCTCTGGACACTGTTTCAAGCTCACAAGGAAATCATATTTTAAAGGTATTTATGTTTCTAAAGATGCAAAGGTTAGTCGCCCCAAAAGCACTGAAGTGGGCAGACTCCCACATAACAGATGACTCATGGGGACTCAGAGCAATGAACAAGCACTCTGCTATTCCAGGAAACATGGGGAATGCTGTGAACTCCATATACTGACAAGGATGTTTTCCATTAGCCTGCTCTAGAAAGAGCAGAGAAGATTCACAGTGGAAGAAAGCCCAAAAAATCCATTGCTGTCCCAAAGAGTCTAACTGCCCAGAGTCAGTGTCACACCATGTCTCCAGCTCCCACGAATCAGTGCTATTCCACAAACTTGGATCACATTTTTTCACACCAGCAGAGCAATTGGCACAGTAATAAGTAAGTTGTTTTCTCTCTTCCGTTGAGTGCATTTTTATCCATTAAAGTTGATAATGGATTATGGATTGAGCTCAAAATTCCTTCTCAGCATTAATACCTCTCTTAATTACAAACTGATAATCCAGAAACAAATCCCACCGCTCTCATCAAGTATTGTACTGAACAAGCTGTCCTTTTGTGCCTTCTGGGGAGAACTGAGGAGGATATGTTCTCACACATTTCTTGTTATGGCTGTAAGCAGGCACATAAAGCCAGTTTTGATAAAGGGCTTTATCGTATACCCCAAAGCAGTTCATCTTAGCAACTGTAAATGCCAGGACACTATATAAATCATTTTATGGTACCAGTTGTTTTATAGTTAATAAGGTACTCATGTCAGATACTGTCTCTCCTTGGATCTAGCACTGCAGAAAACACTTGTCCCCAGGTGAGATGAGAATGAACTGGGTCAATGGCAATGCCACACAGAGCAGAGTGATGTTAATTCATTTTAACAAACCCGGGATATGTCTGTGCAATGAAAGCTGCTGCCTCAGGGAAAGCTGTCCTATGAACAGAAGCTTTGTGGTCCAGCAGCCAAAACAGGACAGGAGCGGAAGTTTGGGCAGACGGTAAGTACATTTCTTATTTCTTCATACACTCCTCTCTTGTATCTGTCCTGTTCGGGACATGATCACCCCACAGCTTCATCACAGGGGTCGTGTACAGCCCATGAGACTTCTCTGAGACCTCAACTCTTCATATAACAAACTAGAAAGGGTCTGCTAAAATTTTCTCTGTTATTGGTAATGATGATCATTACTAGTTACCATAAGATTCAGCAATATTATATTAATGATAAGGTAATAAAATAGGGAACATAATTTGGAAAAATCATTCCTCTGGCACTCAACCTGCATTCATTCTCAGCTGCCCATCTGCAGATGTTCTAAGGTCTTCTGTGACACTATTTGAATTTTGGTAAGTTAGGCAGAACTCTTCCTTACTAAAGTGTCCACTTGTTAGTGATCTTTCAAGAAAAATTTAAGTTCTGAGTCAGAAATTAAATCAGAGAAAAATATTTTTCTCATTTGTTACATGTGATCATCATATTCATCAGCTTCACATTATTGTCACATACAAAGTCATCATGTGTCATCTGTCTTTATTTACTCATTTATCACTATGTTCATAAGTATGATTTTTTTAATCCATAATTTCAGGAGCCTACAGTCTCTGGCACAAGTTTCTCAAACTCTCATGATTCCCAGGTCATGTCTGGACATCTCAGTACAAGGCAGCAGGTAACTGCAAAATGAAACGCCATCATGTCCTGAGTAAGCATGTGTACAATCCATTGCATTCCTTGCACTTCAGTTCTTAGCATAGAAATTGGCACCAGAAAATCCCTTTTCTTTCTAGTGAAAGTGAAGCTAATTCTCTTCAACAAAGCTCTGTAGTATATTCTATGGCCTGTCAAATCCTTTTCATTGCAACAATTTTCATTTAAGAAAAAAATATGTTTGCTCATTTCAGCTCCCAAAGAAGATCATCTTCACTGGATGTGCAAGGCAGTCATGATGGACTAGGACAGGAACAAGGACCAGGTACTGTCTTTCAGAACAAATGTTCTCTCTTTATTCCTGTCCCACTCCTCAGCTAGTCCATTCACCACTCTGCAATCGACTGTGGCTCAGTCCAGAGACTCTTATTTACTGTAGCAAATGAGCCAATAAATCTAACATGCCATAATCCCGAAGCTAAGCAAAAAGCACAGGGCTGAATCTTCCACCAGAGTAAATCTGCATAGCCAGGGTACATCCTCTATTCAGTTTTAATTAATATCAACTGAGGACATCACCAAATTAATCTAAATTGTATCACCAAATTTGAGTTAACTGGGAGGGGAGCAGGTGGGGGAAGAGAGGAATATCTGTCCTGAGAATTAAATTTCTTGTCTTGGGTAAGCAGGGAAATAAAATTGTCTAGATAAGTACAGATCTAACCACCATACCTATTCCCAATGTCCTTGTCACAGCACCTGGAAATAGTGTCCCAAGACATTCACTGCCCTCTGCTAGCCTCTTCACCTGAAAGCAAGAGAAACACAGCATTAGAGATCGCAGCTGGACAAATGACTCTACAGACTCCCCAGTTCAAGAAAGTCAGGGATCTACTGGACAGAGTCCAGTGGAGAGCTACAGAGATGATCAAAGGAATGGAGCACCTCTCTTATGAGGAAAGGCTGAGAGCGCTGGGTCTGTTTAGCCTGGAGAAGATTGAGGGGATCTTATCAATGCTTATAAATATCTAAAGGGTGGGTGTCAAGAGAGTGGGGCCCAGCAACAAGAGAATGGGCAATGGACACAAACTGGAATGCAGGAAATTCAATCTCAGCATGAGGGAAAATATTCTTTACTTTGAGGATGCCAGAGGACTGGAACAGGCTGCCCAGAGGGGCTGTGAAGTCTCCTTCCCTGGAAATATTCAAAACCCACCTGGATTCATTCCTCTCCAATCTGTTCTGGGTGAACCTGCTTTGGCAGGGGGGTTGGACTAGATGACCCCCTGAGGTCCCTTCCGAACCCTATCATTCTGTGATTCTGTGACCCTTTTTGTCTACTTATAATCAATCTCTAATTGATACAGCCAGGAGATTCTTGGACTGAGCGTGAAAAAGATGGTAGTGAATACTCAAAGTGGGAGGGAATCATTTTCTTCAAAAATCTTCCTCTTCTGGCTAAGGTTGCAGAACCAAGATCCTGTACTTCTTCCTATGATTTGGATACTGCAAGTTCTTTATGTCCTGGAAATACCTTGCCAACACATCCAAATGTGCTAGCATTTTCTCTACAAGGCTTTGCTGTGGTTGCTTCTTGCCTTCATGCCAGCTACTGTATGCAATCAGGCTGCATTGAGGATGAAAGGTATTTTTAAAAAGGGAGAACCTAAAAATCTATTGAAAGTCTCTACTAATCTCCTCCACACTTGTGGTTACAGCTGTGCAATAATTTCCTGGACTCATCATTATGGAAGAATTTTGTGGCCATATTACACAGTCCAGCAGTTACCAGTGTTGAGTCTTCATTCACTTGTAAATGATACATCATCTCCATTTTCACATGCCTAAGAAAGCGATTCTATTAATATGATTACACTTTTGATGTTTCCTAACTAAGGCTGCCTGTCACAGCATCTGCACATCCCAGAAAAAAAAAAAAAGGCACTAAGAAGAGCTTTCCCTTCTTTTTCACTAAAGTAACCTACTTTAACTCCATTGATTTTGTTCTACTTTCCAGAGGGGAAACTTGTGTGGAGGAGGAATGAGATGAGGACTTAACGGCACCTGTATTTCATCAGACCAAGGGTCACTCCAGGCAGCATCCTGCAGGTGTGGTTGGTAGCAGAAACCTAAGGAGGGAGCAGAAAGGATATCCGTAGGGACCTCTTTCCCACGATATATCAATTCAGCTTCTGGTGGAGACTTGCAAATCTTGTTTTAGAAGATGCATTTGTTTGTTTGTGTTCAATAGCTGTATTTAGACTGTTCTTTCACTGAGCCCATTCAATTCCTTCTTTGAGTCGGTCCCTCCATCATGGTGCTGAGGGCTTGCTTTTTCCATCAGTATTAACTGTCATTAATTAGCGATGAATTTCATCTTCTTTTCCAGACCATGTAGAAATATGTTGACTAGCACATATGTTGGAAGACTCCCCTGGTAGCCTCTCCATGAGAAAGCAGTCCATTTAATCCTTCATTTCTCATTTCTTATCTTCTGAGAGTTAATTCAAGAGAGGGCATCCACATTCATTCCACGGCAGCTTAGTTACTGTAAAAGTCTTTGGAGACATGCCTCATCAAAAAAGTTTTGATAACTGAAATACACTATACTAGCTGGGCCACTGCTGTATGTGTACTTATTGAGTCCTCTGAGAGATTTGATTTCCCTCACAAAAAGATCTTATATACTTAATTTACCCATGTCTGTATAATTCTATTCTTTTTTATAACTTCATCCTATTTTCCTGCTATAAACAATGAATACCTGTTTATATATTTCTAGGACAAAAGAACATTCCTGGATTATTTTTTCAGCAACTTAAGATTCTTTCTTTTTAACTTTTTTTTTGGGGGAGGGGGGGAGCGGTGATGTCCAAATTGCATAAGAAGATAAAATTAAAAAGTAAAAATTACAAGTTTTAAAACATTTTTTTATATCAAAATATCTTGATTTTGAAAATGAAATTTATTGGTGTCTCTTTGGACAAGTAACAGTGAGAAACCCATTTCTCTGCCATTCAGTTTCATCAATATTTGCTGAGGTGAAAGGCAAACAGAGAAGAGAAAGGACATAAGAGAAGGAAACATCAGCTCTTTTTTCTTTGTTTTTTTAAGAGCTCTACTCCTAACATATTTTCTGTCCCCATATAAGAAGTTCCCACAGCTTTAGAGAATGGTGATGGCTACTAAAAACTGGGAAAAGGTACAGGGCTACAGAAATTGGAACGGCATGTTATGATGACCTTGAAATGTCAAATATTCCAGACATTAGAAACCATCTTTAACAGGAAAGTAAACAGAAACTTGATTCCCTTTGCTTACCGCTGTGCCCTGAGCAAGTGAGCAGGCAGAGCAAGGGCATCTCACAGGCCTGGAGCAGGAGTCCCAACCACGCTGACATGGAGGCATCCCACAATGCTACGTGGAAGGTCCCTTCATGTTGCACGTCCTCTCTCCTGCGCCTTGCAGGCACTGCGGGCGTGCAGAGTCGCTGTCTTTCAGTCATTGTGTGGGCCTGAGGCAACCACTTTATTTTCATGATTTGTCTCCCAAAGTAGAGAAGAGCAAAACTGATTTAGGTGAGGGCAATGTGAGCTTCAGTACTGCTTTGCTTCGGAACTGCTTGCTTTCTTGTCTCTCACCTCTCTCTAACTGCTGACATTTTTCCCTCAGCTGCAGCCTGAGTATGTCATTATGACTCTTTATTCCCTAAAGTATAAATGCAAACCCTGCCCTTCTGTCCTTGTTCACCTCCCAGCCTTCCTGGCATTTCTTCTTTTTCGCTCAAATCTGTACAAACGATAGATGCTCCATCCACGTACTCCTTCAGGTCTACCTCAGTGCCCTTCAGTCTCCTCACCCTTGACTGCCGCAAATGGCTCCTCTTCTTTTACTGGCTTTCTGCTGCTTCCATCCCTCAAGGACTCTCTGGTCTCTTCTCCTTTCTTACCCACTGTTGTAGTTATATTTTTCCAGTCTGTCAATTATGCCAGTTCCAATGAATTGTTTGCTATTACCAACAAACACCACCTGCTTTCTTCCCTGTGCCCTTTATAAAACCTATAAAAACCACACAGAACTGACACAGCAATTACTGAAAACCCCACAAACCATAAGTAGGAAGCTTTAAATAGGCAACAATGGCTGAAGTTTAAAAATATTTATTGAATTATTCATTATGATGATGGAGTCATGGGGGTTGTGGATGGCAAAAGCCAAACAGTTGAGGGTAAAGACAGAGACTGATTTATCAGGCTGTGAGTGAGGTAATGAGTGCCACATTTGACCTCCTTTCTCTGTCAGTCATACTGTCAGATGCCAGCTGTATATAACCTACCTAACGCTGGTCTGCACTCCGTTCATTCCTGCCTCTGTATTCCCTGCAACTCACGTCGGATACAGACCTTGGTGAGACATGTACACAAAACCAGGGCTGGAGCTATCTGGAAAATATTTCTTGTGGCTGGAAGTTGTATTTGAAAATTCCTTGTGCAAACACATGTTCTTCAGGAGGGATCATAGTGTCCAAAATTTCACTAAACTTTGTAAGCTTAATTTTTGAACAGAGGGAAGTACTGTGGGGAAGAGAAAAACACACACACTTGCAAAATATGTCCATCTACAATTGTAACCCAGAGAAAGGAAATCTGGTTGGACACTGGTCCAAAGCTCATTGTGTCTGATGGGCTCTGGGGCAAGCCTTGAAGTGATCATTGTGGTTACACTGGTTCTTCTTCTTACAGCATAATTTGTTGTGATATTGAATCACTCTTATCCTCATCTAAGACTGTCTTCCATGCAGTCTTGAGGGACTTGGAGAGACTAGAGACCTTAGATACAGTCAGCACAACTTCCCAGAAGTTGCCACACAAAACCCATTCTCTTAAGTCTGCGAGGACTTCTTTCCTTAGAAGGCAGCAGTGATAAATTCAACATGAATCCTGCATTGCTCCATTCCATTCTCAGAAGTCCCAGTGAATTATAGTGTGAAGCCATTTTCATTTTATCATGTTTTAATACCTGTCAGAAAGTTCTTAAGAAAAAACTGTATCTCTTTTCTAGCTAGGAAAAAAAGAGTTAATAATTTACAGGGATTTAACAGAGACTATTTCACCTGATGTATTAAATGAAAGAAGATGAGGCATTCAAACCATCTCAATATTATCCTAGCTTTACTGCTCTCTAAGAGAAGAGGCTTAAGCAATTTCTAAAAATAGTGGCACAGGAACATTTCTGAACCTCTGTTCAGAAATTTCAAACACTTGTGACCTGATCCCACAATAAAAGGAGACCTGCACTGCCCCTCTTCTCCCTTTGGGCTCTGCAAAAAGACTCTTGGCCACATAGGCCAAACAAGGCAGCACTACTCTAAAGACACATAACTACATATATAGCACCTCCAGTTTGACATAGATTTTTTTTTTGCCCCACAGCACTGCTCAATGCAGAGAAGAGCATCTGCCCTTACCCTCTCAACCAGCCCTCAACAAACGCACCCCAGAGCAGTGCAGCAGCTCTACCCTTCCTCGGTGACTGTCTTCACTGGAAAACATTGGGACTGACTCAGCAGAAAAGTTAATTATTAGGATTACTATGGCTGAGAGTTACCAAGCCTGGTAAATCCCTGGTAAAATAAAACATCAAAGAGCAGTGGTTCCTGCTGTGCCCTGTCTTCTGTGTATTTGGTGTCAAATGGAAATAGGTCGGTTTTCCCTTCTTTTAACTGAATGCCAACCTTCCACAGCAGGTACCGCAAACATCTCTATTGACTGTTTTCCATAAACTGGCAACAGAGCTTTGAGGAGTGCTGGACAGCACCAGAAATTAATAGAGAGCAGCCTGGAAGTTAAATGGGTTAAAAACCCAAGATGGTTTTTCAAGGATTTCCAGTTCCATTTCACTCCCTGCTGCACCACAATGAAGTTGCTCCAAGACACTGCGAGAAAGAGACATTGTTTTATCTAACAAAAAAAATACCTATAGTTCTTCTGCAACACTCCCCCAGTCTACGGCATGGCTTCTAATACTAAACCCTGCAAAGCAAGTATTGGGGTTTGAAAGAGAAATTACAAGAAAGGGAATGAAAGGAATAGAGCCTTTGACAGTTGCCCCCAGAGTGATTTGCATTTGTTTTCAGTGCTGGGAACAGACAGTAAGATCCAGTAAAGTCACCAAATACATTGTAACCCCTGTGTCGAGTTTCTGTGGAGAATATTAAGGTTTAGCTTTGGTTTTCCGACTTCCTAGTGCTAGATGTTTTCATCACTGTCTCTGCTTTTTGAGGCTGGATTTTTTTACTTTTGGCTTTCTAGATGACCTTTAATTTCTAACCAATTCCCTGAATAACAGTCATAATTATTGCAAAATCCTGGTTTCTCATTTGCCAGGTAGTACAAAACAAAGCTGGACACATGGAGATCGGCACGTTGACCAGCACACTGAATACTATTGAGACTTTAATCTCAGCAACTCGAAAAAGCCTTAGTTAATATACAGTTGCTATGTGACCCCACAGCTTTCAGAGTCCCTGTAGCAAATCCACAGCCTACAGACAAGGAAACACATATCTGTTAAGCAAAATGCAGTCACCTACTTTCACACCTAAAACGTGCCCGCAAATGCCCAAATTATTTTAAAGGGATTTTAGAAGAAATGAATTGTGCGTATTTTAGGGTAAAAATCTAATTTGGCTGAAAGGGAATAAAGAACAAAATTTCCCCTGGTCTATCAGCTTCTTGCAGCTTTTGTGTTTACAGTCTACTTCTGGATGCTTTGGGGGGAAAGAACGGTCCTGCTGCTCCTGTTCTCCTGACCTCCAGAAGATCACACGTGGTGCGACGGTGTGACAGGTCTCAACCTCACGGTGGAGAGGAAGGGAAGCCGGCAAACACTGACAGCGATGCAAGGAGCACAGAAACCCTCCAGCTCTTGCCGTTGGGCACCTTGGGGGGACTGGGATGAGAAGGACTCTTTGTCTCTTGTGTTCTCCAGGAACGATCTCCTGACTTACTCCAGCTCACTGGGGACTTTCCACAGGTGAAAGCGAGACAGCCTTTTTTCCCCCTCTCTATCTTTCAAAGTCTGTTTTGGCAGTTGAAGTAGAAATCTTCAGCTTTTCCCTCTCAGGTCCCTGAAGGCAACCCCAGGGAGGCTGCCACATCCTCCCTGCCTTAGCCCTGCTCTGTGTCATGGCACTCAGAAGGGGCTTTCACAGTCCAAGGTCACCTCTACGGTGTCTCCTGCCTCACAGATAACCATGTTCTGCCTTAAAGTGATAATATTAATGTTTCTAAACCCAGAGGCAGCCCGAAGAATACCTTCTGTGGGCAGTGCCCCGACTCCAGCTCGGTACAGCCCTGCAGCTTCCACCCCAGCGATGCCATGGTTCTCTGTGCCTGCCTGTGCCAGGGGCAAGGAACACCACAGCAAAGGGCACCAACACAACAGAGATACTTGATCCAGGCAGGCAAAACATGCTGAACAAGGTGGGGAAATCAGAATGTGAACACTGTCACCCTGTCTCCTCTCCCCCTTACTCTGTTCTAGCCTGCTCACCTTTCAGGATGTTGCATTATAAAAGCAAATACCTGGAAGCTCAACATGAAACACATCCCCTTTCTGGTGTACGTGATCACCAGCACAGTCCCAGAGCTGACTGCTGAAATAGAAATTTTCTGTGACAGATCTCCTGATCTATTTTATGTTCCTCTATTTTTTCTAAACAACAATAGCCCCATGCATTAGGTTTTAATTGTCACCCATAAGAACACCACTGGTTCCTGCTCCAGACTTGGTCTTTCTGCACTCAGGTTTTTTTCCTTCCTTAAGTTGCAAAAGAAATCCACTGAGCACTGCTAAGAGAAACATAATGGACTACTGTTAGGCGTCATTCTAGAGATAAACAAAAAAATGGGGAATATGCCGAAGGGAACAACCTTGAATTGTCTGAATTGGCCACATTACCTAAAAGTCATTTTTAGGAAAGTCTGTCATTCAAGGTCCAGCCGAGTTCACATACTGCAATTTGCAGAACTAGTGTCATTAAAGGAAAGAATTCCTGCTCTGCCCATGCTCAAGTATGAGCCAGCAGATTGCTAACCTCACTAGCTCCCAAGGGACAAGCTTCAAGCAACCACTTGGGGTGGTTTATTAGACTTCTACTCTGAAACAGAATGACAGTGATAGAGAATTTACAGTTATTTGTTATTGGGGTTTTTTTATCATTGGAACAGTTTCTCTGCTTGCAGCATACACAGGATGAAGTAAGTGCTGTTTCCAAATCCTGTTGTAATTGCGACCAGGTCCTGACACTGGAATTTGATTTATTTAAAGAAAAGAGAAACTCTAACATGTGACCACCAGAAATACTACTTAAATATTTCTCTTCCAGCTTTTGTTGTTTCCATTTGACTTGAAATTTCAGGATGTCTGTTTGTAACGCATAAATCTATCTATGTGATTAGTTTAGCTCCACCAAGCAAAACTGCCATTTAGGACACAGACAAAAGTGCAGAGAAGGAACTTTAAAATTTCTTTTTTCTTTCTATCAGATTACATACTTCTAAAAGATAGGGGGGTGTTTCTTTTTTTACTATAAGATTGAGTCATGATTTTGCAAAACTCCAAATTCAGGAGAAAATTCAGGTTAGCTCTTCGAAGACGCGTGACAAGATTGAAAACAACTGCTCACTGAAGCTCAGTTTGCTGCCAAAATGCTGCCTTATGACAAATTATTCGTCTTCTAAAACCATTAATCTGGCTTATATAAAAATACGCTATAACACTTCTTTACAGGCTCAAAAACTAACTTCACTGTTTTTTGGAGGGAGAACATTTAGGAAGCACAAGGAAGCCATAAAATAAGGCAATTGAGACCCAGCTTCTTAAAGTCAGAAAGATGACAAAATTGTTTTCCAGACTTCAAAGCTTCTGAGGTAATGGAGGAAATACTGCAAAAATGCTCACAGAACAAAAAGACGAAGGACTAGAGAATAGAGGCTCCGTTGGCAGCCCCTCACCCTCCTCAGTCTCCTGGAGGTCTGTCACTTGTGTGGAGCCAAGAAACAGATTTGTACCAGTTCCAGACACAGAGCTGGGGAGAGGTGCATTGTCCCAGGAAACCCAATTTACAGTTCTAGCTGCAACTGGGCCTGTGAGAGGTGGGACCACTCTTGGTAGCTGTATCTCCACACATCCAAAAACCATCTCAACCAAAACAGAAATGCCCTACACAAAGAGGGCACAGCAAACAGCTTGTCACCAGCTCCAACTTCTCCCAGATTTTGTCAGGATGGGAATGCACACACTCAAACATTGTTAGTTAGCTTCCTACATCCAAGCAGAGAGACTTGCTGCATGTCCTCCCTCCCGTCCATTCCAATACAATGTCAAGTCAGCAGCAAGCCCCTGACAGACATACCCTTTCCCAAAAGAGACAACAGCTTCTCCCAGGAATATGAGCACACCACTCCCATTTGCACTGTTACAATGCAACAATGAGATAGACTTACCCTCTAGACTTTTCCTAAAAAGGCTTTTAAGGAAATTCTGGTGAAGGTCCCGTCTCCCTTCCATATCTTCAGGAGTGACAACTCCTTCTTTGCTTTGAGGTTATTCACGGGGAAAGCAAAGAGTCCTGTTTTCCCCTGAGTTTCCTCAGCAAGCTCCTTCCAGTGGGACCCAGGAGGAGAGGTTGCAGCCATCGTGACCCTCAAGGATACAGCAGGCCTCTGAAAATTCCTGTAGGCACCTCTGTGGGATCAAACATCCAGGTTCCTCAGTTTAATAAATTACTGCCCAACACCTGAATCATAATAGTTAACTCGTTTACCTTCCTGGGACATAACAAGTAAGGAGTAAATCACAGTAGCAAGGAAAGAGGCTTAATCTGATATATTTTACTTCATATTTGCTGTGGAAATTTCCTACCACAGATGTGCTAAACTCACTAAACCACAGAGTCAGTCACGCATTTGAGTCTGCAGTGTGGTGGGTTTTGATATTCTCAGTCTTTATGAGGATGTTAAACAACACCCACTGGAAAACCCATCATCTACAACCTGGAATGAGTCCTGCACAACACCGTCCTCCTCATGCATGGAAGTGATCCCTCCCATCCAGCACATGTTTTCAGGCACAACGTATGGTTTCCATGTTAGCACTCCTGTCCCTGAAAGGAAACTGCTGTGGAACAGACGCCCCAAAAGAAACGGTGCGAAGGTGTCCCTTGGCTTGCAAACACACGAACAGCAAGTTAAGCAGCTTTGCAAATGACTTGGCTAGCTCGAGCAAGTCTGTTTCTAATGTCAAGGGGAGACAGACCACACACTCACTCCTGCTACACGTTAAGGCACGTGACTTCATGAACTGCACCTGACAGATAAAACACTGGTGTCTGCTCTGAATTAGACACTCTCCTGTACATCAGTGCCAGCCAAGGATTGCTCATTTCATCTATCTCTCTGTTCCTCACTACTGACAGCAACAGATCCCAGAAAATTAGGTGTGATTTAGACAGTCAGCCACTCACAGAAACTGTGGCTCTTCAACCATTGCAGCTGCTGAGCCTTTTGGAACAGCTCGAGCTGTAATTAACTGTTCAATGCTTTTGCATTTTTTATGATATGTTGATGCAGTTTTTCGTGTCCTTGTTAATTTGCCAGTGAAACATGGCACACAGAATTCAAATGTTGTGCTGAGGATGAACTGTTTAAAAGATGCTGTCAGGAAACTGCAGATTAAAATCTTTCCATGTCAAAAAAGCCTAAGAATTTCATGCAAAATGATTCTATAATCTGTTGGCCTGAGTGGTTCTTCTGATAAAATAGGTTTGATTTTATCTGTGCCAAAGCTAGTTAAAAGGGAACTTTTTCTTATGGTATAGTGCCATGATTATGGGTAATTTGAATATTTGAAAAGGAAACTTGACTCCCTGTAAGTTCAGATTGTTGGAGTGGACCTTCAACAACAGAAGAGCAAATTGGTCATTTTTTCTGGTACAACACCATCTGTCAGTACAGGTGACTTTTTTTTTTAAAAAAAAAAAAAAAAGCTGCTTTTGTGCACCCTTATCTGCTCTTCTTTAGAATAGTGTACCTTCAATCTAAGGATTTAAAGGCACTGAATAAAAAATACTTCATTTGCACTACCCATGGAGGGATGCAACAAGCATGTCAGCAGTAGTCGAACTCCCCTACGTCTGCCCTGGCTGACGTTTATAGTTCCTCATGGTTGTGAGTCTCATACAAAGGTTCTTTTCTTTGACATCACTGTACAAAGTCTAATTCTTGCTGCATGAATATTTGGTCAATCAGAACTCTTCTTTCACGCAGTGATGCCTTTGGTGAAAAAAGTTTACTTGTAGATGTAATAAAAACCAGTTTTTGTGGTGATTTTTTCCCAACATAGTACAATGTGAGTCTGCATTCAATCAGCTGCCATTGGTTCTCCTTGGATATTTCCCAGCAACCTCATGCCAGGCGCCAAAATGGCTCAGAGCGGGAGTTAATATTCTCTCACTTGTTTGACAAAGAGCAATCACAAGTCATTGAACAAAACTTCCAAAACCGTTGGCCGAACTGAGGGAACTGAAAACAACCGATTCCTCATCCCCAGAGTCAAGTGTTTTTCCCGAGAGGGTTCTGATTTTGGCTTTAAAGATGTAACAAGAGATGTTTGTTTTTAGTTTTTCCAGGACAAGTATATTCACTCTAACAAAAATAGGTAAGAAGCAAGAATGCAGTTAACATCATTAAGATAACAATCTCATCAAAATGTATGGCTAGCTCAGCTCTTGATTAATATCAGGTGAAACTCATGGCTCCACAACTAAGAGCTCTGGGCAAAAACATAAAACTTTCTAGAGTTGTTGCCAGCTCTGTTGTAAACACTAGAAAAAGTGCCACTTCCCCAGATGAGGATGCAGCATGTTTGCTAGTTGTGGAAGTACTTACTGTTCAGAAGTGCCTATTTATGTTGCCCTGTGACTAACTGCATGATACACACCTTGTAGGGACCAGACAGCAGCTCCACAGCCTGTCATCTCTCTGGTAAATCACAGTGATCAAAAGTGAAATGCCCTTTTCTTTCTGTTTCTTTCCTTAAAAAAAGTTTTTTGAAGAACAAAACACCAACCAAAATAACTGAAGTAAAGAAGTAATGGTCTTCAGCCACATATCCAGCTAGATTACAGTGGCACAGAGCTGCTGGTTATAGGGGGGTAAATGCCAGTTTCCATAGGCAAAAGAATCTGGTGCACAAGGTCACACAATTCAGGTGATGTTCCGGTACCACTAAAAAGGTAATGGCTTTTGGCTAAAAGTCCTCACTCAAAGCTGAGGTTTGGGATGGCCATTCTGTGACCCTCCCCATGTCCCCATTGCCTGCAGTAGGCAGATTGGCAGCTTGAAGTTTTAGCCATACTACTTTTACAAAATACTCCATTTTTGGAAAAGGTCCTGAAAGACAATGAGGAAAAATTTGGAAGAGGAAAAAGTAATGGTTTTTTTCTGAGGTTGTTATTTTCTTAGCTATTTTCAGCACTGTGTCAGGGCTATGGGAGTACATAGGGTTCAGAGTGTGAATGGCTTTTTGGGGCTTTGTCCCAGAAGTCTCATCTTTTCTGAAGAGCCCTCTTTCTGTTCTGTACTGCTTAGTAAGGATGATCCCCACTTCTACCCATCTCCACCTACCCTGAGTGCTGTGCTCCTGCTACCCTTACGTCAGGCAAAGCTGGGGCTGTCCCACCGTCCATGTGTGAGAGGAAGGCAGACAGGGGACAAAGGGGACAACCAGGGACTGGTCATAGGTGCCACCATTCCTCAGATGCCAAGTGAGTCCACAAGCCTGTTTCTCTCAAGCAAAACTAGAGCAGCACACTTCCCAGAGCCGCCAGCACAGAAGCGCCTACCTATTTCAGTTGATTCGCAGCCTGATGCTTGTGACCCTGGTTTGCAGACAGCGTGAATGTTCTAGATAACACATGAGAAAATATCACAGAATTTTGGGAGAGACTGCTGTGTTATTTCTTCTAGTGAAAACCAGTAGCTAGCTTTGGTGTAAATTAAAACTGACTTCTTCCCATTTGCAGGCTCTGTCCCAGATGCCCTAGCCCTTTTTTGAGTGTTCATGGTTTTTTTCTTTCCCCCCCCATGGGTAGAAAGGACATTGTTCCTTTGCACTAAACATTAATGATTCACGTCTCTAAGGGTTGAACTGGAAAATTTCCTAGATTATACACCTGCCTCTTCCAGGAGGACTAAATGTACCAGCAGTGGGTGGACTTACTCAGGCTCCTATTAAGCAACATCTGTGGGTGGCTTTTTAGTCCAGCTGTTAACATGTGACTTATTCTGCAGTTAGATCAACTATGTCAACGGAAAGAGTAGGCTTCAAGCCTGCAACTGAAGGGACTGATTATAATAATTACTGTCGCCATGAAATATATTGCAAATGCCCATGGATAGGATCAGAGTTTCACATGCCAGCCGAATAAATGAGATCTTGCTACTCTCAGGACATCAGGTCAGATACTGCAAAGTGTTTTAGGGCAGTCACTAACAGATGGGAAATGTCTACCAGGATATTGGCCACAATCACAGCCACCTCCTCCTGCTGCTTCTATGGCGTGGTATCGCTCTAAAGGACCAGGAGCTGCAACTTGTCCATGACACATGAGGCTGGTTGTAGGGCTGCAAGTTGTTCTGTCCCATAGGGAACAAAGCCTTTCTCCCTTTTATCATGCAAGTCTGGGGTTAATTTGTCACCGACAAAACAGGTTGAGTTTTGTCAGTGTCAGTACTGAACTCCCTGACAAAAGGTAATGTGTTGGCAGCCCAGCCTTCTCGGTTTCATTCTGACTGCTGACACAAGCAGCCCAAGGGAAGGGGCAGGCAGATGGGCATGGTAACCTCTTACACCTCTGTGTTTGGAGTGTACAAAGTACAGCTGACAGGGCCATCACACCAAGTCATGCTATGCATATGCTCCTTTGTAGAGGGGAAGAACAAATTGGGTCTATGTGGCTGCAAATCAATTTAGGCTGAAATTTAGGAAGGTTTTCAGTTATAAAGCAAAATAACAAAATCTGCGACAGCAAACTCACCAACCAGAATTAAAATTTGATTACATTTTAATAAAGAGATGTTATTTACAGTTAATCAATTAATCTAATTATAGTAGTTATAGATTATGCAATTAATTATCAATAAATTAAACTTTCATTAACTTGCTTTTAATTACTTCCATTTTAATTAATCGATTTTTACTTTGTTAGCCTATCTCAGTAGTATACTTCACAACTCAGGAGATCCCTCCTTATCTTCCTCCTCTAATCTCTTTTTCCTATCCTTCTTTCTATTGACTTGACATTAAACTTGTCTTCTTTCCCGCCCCCTCCCCAGCTCTTCTCCCATGCATGCAGTGGCCAAGGGCATCATGTCACAAGCAGCAGGAGAGTCCTCCTGCAACCCCAGGAACATGCCAGGCCTGTTCCAGACCTCAGGAGCTAATACATCAGCACAAGTGGGAGAGCAAGGGGCTTTCCATGTGCAGAGCAGGGACGAGGAAGCTGCCAGCGGCTGGGGTTGTCTCCAGGGACAGGGTCTCCATCTCAATTCCAGCTGTCCCCAGCATGGGAGAGTGATCACCTTCCTTGCTGGAGCCATGAAAATCTCCCTTGGGGAGCCACAGGACAGGACCGTGAACAAAGGGCTCACACCAAGAACCTCCAGCGGTAGCTTTCTGTGGGGAGTTTGTGATGTGCAGGGAGGGGAAGGGTGGGAAACAGGGAGGCGGTGCCCTAAGGAACATGTTTTCCCTGCCGGCTGGGGAGATGCTGGGCAGTGATGACACACCAGTCTGAATCAGTGTACAGCTCGTCAGGGTCAACTTCAGAGCAGGAGCAGAAATGCTAATTCTCCCTCTCAGACTTCTTACACATTGAGAATATGAGACCCAGGGTCACCCACCACAAGCAGTCATAGCAAAAACTCTTCTTACCTCTTTGCTCTTTTAGTTCCGCCAGCTGAAGGTCCTCTGGTTCTCATGCTGATCAGGGTTGATGCCGTGCTAACTGCCTTCTTACTGCCAATCTGCTCTTCAGCCAAAGTACTTAAATGCTGCTCAGGTGGCAGGTTCAGATTTGTGATCAGCTCTTTGTTATGCTCACTTACTTTTGCTTTTTCAAAACAAAGCACTGCACTTAGCCATGAAATCTCTGCTCTGATCAGAGGTTTCTTTCATTTCCCAGACTCTTAGCTGGTGTATGTGGGCTCACAGAGGGCAAGAGACACTAGAAATTTGATAAAGGCAGTAAGAAAGCTTATGGTTTCTGGATTTCTGATGTTTCATTAACAATCATCTCAGTAAACATAATGATACCCACACTGTGAAAACACAAGTGCATTCTTAAGAGCCTTCCATGAATCATTTCTGCTGTCAGGAACACCATTTTAATCCTTTCTACCCCTACAGAGATGCCAGACTTGAAAGTCTTTAAAAAAAAAAAAAAAAAAGAATATCAGGATTTAAACATCTACTTAAAGCTAAATGAAGGGTGGTATGTATAAACAACCCATTTAGTGAAAAGATCAGAATAAAATGTTGACAAGCAAGAAAAAGCAATTGAAAAGATTAATTTGCCAGGACGCAAGTCTTGAGATAAGTCCTAGTGATACAGCATCTTGTATTCAAGGATGCCTCAAAAAGTGATATGGGTCTAGGAATATTAAGTATTACTCGTATCGTACAGGGAAGAGCTATACTGTTTACAGCAAGAAAATAACACTCTGAGAATCTCTATCTACATGTTATTTTGTCTATCAGTGCTCATACTTTTGCATTCAGTTGACCACATTGCAATGTAGGAACACTCAGGAGCATCAATATGAATAAATATTTTAAGTGAAATTGTTGAGTTATAATAAAAACCTAAGTGGATACTCTTACTTAGAATCAGAGTGTCTGAATTTTACTTAACTTACTTTATCTAAAAACTTTGTTGTTTTGGGGATATTTGTTTTAGAGTTAGTCAGAAAATGTCAAAAGGAGACTTTTCACTAAAATTTTGCTAATTTTTTTTAAATAAAATCTATTTAAAAGTCCCAGACTGTCTTTCTAAGTTCTGTATTTTGTTCAGAACAAGATCACCATCAGAGTTCATTAGTAGTAATACACTTTTACGTAACTCATACAGCTGTTGAAGTTCACCAGTTTCCAGATGACTAGTCAGCTCCACCCTGCTTTGAACAAATTGTGCTATTCCACTGCAAACACTCCTCCACTGCATTGATTCAACTTTGATTTGAATTGAGAAATTCCTGATGGAAACTAAACATGTAATAATACAGTCTTGTTATGGTTATTTTTTCTGATAACAATCACTCCTTCCAGAAAGAAAACTAATTCTTATAGCAATCACCCCTTCCACTAAAGAAAATTAAGTACTGCAGCAAATGAACCACGCAAAATTATTTTCCCACCACCAGTGATGACAAAAAACATTTAAAACTGTTTTAAATGTGTTATTATATGGGTGTAATGGCACATGGGGCAATTGCTCCAATCTGAGAACTCCATTGTGGCTATATTATTTATTATTACTTAAAGATTTGGGGAGCATCTCTGCCACAGTGGTTAGGTGCTTATTTACCTATTAAAGTCGATAAATTACATGGACTCAGAAATACTTACCCACAATCCTCGCAATTATAATTACTGCAATTTCATCAAATTGAATAGAAAATCACAGTAAAACAATAATCAGAAAAAAGCTAAAACTCAGCTTAAAATCTTAATAGACTCAAGCAGTGGCAGAGAACGTCAGCAATCTCAGTTCACTGGCAGCTGTACTCAGCCTTACATGCCAGCTTGGATAGCGACCTCGGGGCTGAAGAAACTGAGACTGTATTTGTGACTTAAGGAACTAGAAGGGGTCCGGTCAAAGAGGCTTTTTCTAACATTACAGCTTGGCAGTCTACTCCACAGGCAGGGATCCCCACTGCATCTAAGGTGGTTTGGTGCAGGAAACTAAATATACTCCCATCTGAAGCTCATTGCAGGATACAGTCTTTGCTTTACATAAACTGGATCAGCCCATAGGACACCCTTAACTTCTCCTATTTACAGCCCCAAAGGCCCTGGCAAAGATGTTGGGGCACTTCTGAGACTATTTTGAGCCATTTTACTCTCAAAAAATGTAGATTTAAGACAGAAGGAATGCTAGATGAAGCATAGAGGCCCTAAGGCACTTCTGTGGGGCAGGTAAAGGCTCCTTTGAGAACATCATAAAGAATAAGCTATATTCAAAGTTTTTCTCCCTGGAAAACCAATTGAACAGCTCCAGAACCAACTCAAAAGGCCATGCAGCAGACAAATGATGAATTTGGCCTCAAGCCACACAACCACTCTTGCATGACAGGCTGTGCAGAGAAGTTATCTCCTCTTCTCCTTTTGAACTGGTTCTACTGAGAAGGAAAGCTCTTAAAGATTCATTAAGCTATAAAACAAGCAGAAGAGACAAGCTAGTGATCAGGAAACTCACCTGGGAGTGAAACATCCTGGGTAGCACATCGTGCTTTAAGGTCCTTGGAAGGCAAAGTGTTTAACAGAAGTCCTTAAACAACTCCGTCCAAGGCTATCCCGGGTCTCTGGGTCTACGAGACATTTATTAATGCAAAAGCTGTCAAAACATGATGATGAAAATGAACACTAACTAAATAATTCAACACATATATTTCATGCTAATTAAAGATTATAATCAAAAGTGGTAATGATTTTTTGCAATCATGACTTAAGTGTGTGGAAGGAAAAAAGAACTCGCACAGGGATCTTATTAGAATCAGTTCTGGGGTGTTGAAACAAGGCTGAAAGAAACAGAACATAAACAAGTGTTAATTAATCAGGCATGCTGATAGCTCAGTATCTGCATTTTCATAAAATTCCAGGCAACTCTCTCATTCTCTGTGCAAGACCTTCCTCAGATACAGTGTTCCCCCAGTAAATTTTGTCTCACTCGATGAATTTCCAAAGCTGGGTAAGGATCTAATGATAAATCAAGATGTTCAAGGCAAGTGATTTTTTTCCACAGCAATCCAGTTTAATATCAAGATAAATAAAAGATTTCTTTGATTGTCTGAAGTGGGTGTCTAACTAGAAAAGCAAAGCACTTCTCTTTTATTTTAGTTAAGAGATATCACCACCCTACAAAATAGCCTTGTAAGGGAAGGGCAGGGTCAGAAGATGCCTGGAAAGAAAAGGTATGTCTCTCCTTATCTTTGGCAGGTTTTGTTCAGGGTAATTGCTCAGTACAGAGGCCATGAAGAAAACAAAAGGGTAGTTAATAATCTCAGCCATTCAGCCCTTGAGTTCCCCCTAAGATATAACATGGCAGCAGCCCAAAGAAGTATCTGTTGGTACCAGGTGCACATGGCGAAATCCTGTATGCTCCGTAGGAGGCAGACCATTCTCTCTTCTGTGGATCTGTAAACAACTAGTCTGTTGTGAAAGGCACCACAGCAATTCATTTCACTTAAGAATATGTCAAATGGATCCTGATGCACTTTATGGATTATGACAGTGATTTTAGGCTTTAAAAAATGAGTGAGAAGTATTTTATCTATCTATACCTCTATGCCTCATGCAAGGTAAAGATGTCCATGTAGGAGCAACAGAGAATGTCACCTCACATTTATAGGGGAAAATCAGAAGTCGCCTGAGGGATCCAAACTCTTCTCCTTTTGCAGTTTCTTAATCTACTCATGTTCCCTCTTGTCCTGGAGTGCTGCCTGGCAATGCACACAACTCCTCGTACATGTAGATACTGACTACTGAAGGGCAACTACAATCTGAAAAATGATAAAATTCTCCATAGAACTCTTGTACCTACAGGTCAGAGGGAATTATGCATGACCAGAACACAGTTACCCCACTTACCCTTGGAGCACAACCCCAAACAGTAGTTTCAGTCACCTCTGCTTGCTAACATCATCCTACATATTCAGACCGGGTGGCGTAAGTCCCTGTGTGCCTGTACAGTTGCACCAGCCTCCACAGTCACCAGGAGAGTTCCAGGCACACACACACAACCCACAACCCCTTCAATTAAGCTATTCTTAGGAAACTTGTTCCTGTTATCCAGTTCGCCTCTGAAAAGCTAAAAGTTTTTCTTTATGTCACTGATTCAGTTTACAAAAACACTTTCTGACGAATCTGAAAACAACTTCTTACTCTACATGAGTGTTTTGAGCAACTCTGGGGTCATACCACTTACTCAGACTTGGCTGGATTATGACCTTTTTCTAAATAAAGGCCCAAGATGGCAATACCAAGACCTTACAAAAGCAGAAGAAAATTCCCACACAGAAAAACAAAAAATAAAACTACTTGGCTTGTTCTGAGTCTGCTACTACTGCTTGGTACTGGTTTATATACAAACTTTTTCCTACTGTTCACAAGTGAAAATGTTTTAAAAAAGTATATAAGGTCAGTTTGTAAGTGATTAATAGAGTATGAAGAATTCATATACAATTTGATTTTTTTTTCTGTTTATATAAAATCTTAATGAAAGTAAGTCCAAAAATTCATCCTGTCAGAGAGAATATGAGAAGAAATAACAAAGATCTTCTGTGGCTTTTTGCTAGTCTTGTGTTTGCTTAAGAAAAGAAAAATTGGTTTACACCAAAGAAGCGATGATTTACTCTTCTGCAAAAATATTTCCTTCTTAGTCATCCAAGATGAAATGCAATTGAAATGCTAAGAAAGGTGGAATAGGAAAGAATTTAAATTGGCAGAACGAAAATAACATTGAGCTATAGGAAGAATATTTTAGTGTATGGTTTAAGCTTACTCATCAGTTAGTTTTCTAGAGCCAGAATATATAACAAATTAGGTTTTCCTCATTAAAAATCTGCAAAGCACCATGCATTACAGCAAAATCAGTTATTTTTGAGATGTTTGAATATCTTGATCCCTAGAAGCTAAAAATGGACCTGATCCAAACGCAATAGAGACTGACTTCCCTTGTGTATTCATTTCCACCCATGCAAAATGAATGCAAATCACTGCTGATCTGAAAGAACAGATTTTCAGAATGGTTTAGAAGACAAACTGGTCTGGAAGGGTTCTCAAGATGTCATCTGGTCCTTCCTTCTACCCTAAGACAAGACAGGTCTACCTGAATTATTCCTCTTTAAAAGTGTTCTTAATAAAAATCCAATGATGGATTTAGTCCGTAGTAGTGGCAAAATGTTTGGGAAAGTTCACCAATTTTCACTATGGCTTAATTATTTTGAAACATTAATAATTTTATTGCCTATAATCTTGATGGAGAAGGTGCACCTGGGGAATTGCTAGAGGATATTAACTGTGTTTTCGTTGCACTGATCTGCAGAGGTGAAACAGTCTCACAGCTACAATGCTGAAAACCTGATCTATTTCCTGATTACTCCTGATGCCTCTCAGTGGTGTTAAAAACACAGTGTGGTAGTTGACAGGCCACTCATTCCAAAGATTTAAGTTAGTCTTGCAGTCAACCTCAAGTAAAAGGAGTGAGAAAGGTCCATGCTCACCCACAAAGGTCTGAACCGCAAGAACCTTCCACAACCACATCCTACAATTGCTACACAAGAGTAATGCTAATTCTTCTCTGCAAACCTTATGTTGTCCTAGTATTCCTTGTACACATTGGCAGTCCCACTCACGCTGACTGGGGTACAGAATAAATGCCACAACAAAATAGCTTTTTAATGTATCTTGTCAGCAAAAAAGCAGTACTTAACCTTTCTCTCATTGGGCAGGATAATGCAGTGAGTATTTTCTTTCACTGAGTCATCCAAGGTGTGACACTTCCATGGTTGGGTTATTTTATCTTAACCAAGGATCAGTATTTGCAAGTAAAAGAGTAGATGCTGCTATGCTACCATTTATCTTCACATAAGTAAATTTATTTAAAGTGTTTCTTGGTATTTTTAATTGTTGGGGTTTTTCTGAGTAGTTGCTTTTAGGAAGTTACAAATTGCCGAGTTCCTTGACTGAATAGCAAATGTTGTTCCACTTCAACTCAGAAAAGCAATTTGCTGCCTGCTCTGCTGTTATCATTGGAGCGCTGTCCCTTACATGTATGGGACTTACTCTTCTTGATGACTTTAATATTTTTTGCTTTCTCAAAAGTGGGGTGATAATCAAACTCTGTTGTCAGAGATACTCCCTGGATGGTCCCTTTCCACCTTCACTGCATTCTTCCAAAACACCACAGCTCTTTCACTCAGGGGAATCCACCTTCTTCAGGAAAGAGCTCTCTTCTGTGCAGGATGATTTTTAGCCACTGTTCTGCCAGTTGAAAGTTTAGGGCAGGTCTTTGGGGATGGCATAGGAGGCTAGGTGAGCAAGGCTAGGAAGTCCGCAGCTTGCAATCAGGGAGTAATATTGTCGGAGAGGAGTAAGTGCAGGAAAATCCTATCACTTCACTTCCTGCATTTTTCCACATGCTCTACTGTAAGTCTCCTCCTTCTCAGGCAATTGGAACAAGCAGGCTGTCGTGAGACCTTCAGAAAGGTATCTTATCCCCTCTGGAAATAGGCAGCCATAGTGATGCACAGAAAGACGTGGAGCTGGCATTCATGGCCTGAAAACAGTTTGTCTGAAATGCTTTCACTCTAATGAACAATGTTTTACTTATGGTAGTTGTCCAGTCTTTAATTACTTCTTTCATTACTTCCTAGGGAACTAACTGCAAGCCAAATCACATTCATTGAATTTAAATTGCTTGGTTCTGAGAGGCTTTTTCTGCAGGCTGTTTTGGAGGTCTGGTACTTGCTGTGGAAGTTATCCTGTAAGAACAGAGCAAGCATGCTTCCCAGGAACTGTACCTTCTGATTACTGATGGTCTTTTTCCATTTGAACATTAGATGAAGACAACACAATCAAATTCTGCTTGACACTTGCTGTGTGTAAGCAGGTCTTCACCACTGAATCCAACCCACTGCTTGCAAATAGACATCGTCTTTCCCTTTTATGAAATCCTCTGTATCTTCAGTCTCTACTCTGAATTGCTCAATTGCTGTTGACCTCAAATAACACCAATGTAAATATTTCCTCCTCCTGAATGGCAAGTGCTTGAGCAGTTTATGGATCTTGAGTTTTAATTCAGTAACTCCAAAAAGTAGAGAGATCATGGTCTTACCCTAGGTTCAAATCTGAAGACAGATGTTTTGGAGGGCAGTTCAGTCTCAACACGTGGAACTGCTGAAACTAGAGTGTCTAGAAATGCATGAGACTTTCAACCCTTCTACAACTCCAGGTGTCTACATAATCACACCTTGTGTTAAATGAAGACTATGAGGTCTCTGGAGCAAGGACTGTCTTTAATTTACTTATTTGTATAGCAACTAACTTGATGGGCACCTGGTGGGATATTGCAAAAAAATCAGTCAGGCTCTTCACTAAGAAAGCTCTGTGTATCAGTGCTGCTCCCACTAGATATGTAGGCACTGTGCAAGAAGAGACCACAGCTCAGGAATGAAGACAGCTTCTAATTTCCATTCTCCTTGTTTTACACCAATTTCCTTCTTGGCTTCATGCAAGGCAGCAGCCAACACAGTTTTTGTTCTGATTGAAGTATGACCAGCTTCTCTTGCTTGGCTGAACAGAGCAGTTCAGTCTGACCCCAGAGCTGAAGCCAATTAAGCAGTAAACTCTACAAACATAGCGTTATTGATAGAAGTGTGTGTTTTCAGAGAAGGCAACTGTTACTACCCACTGCTACAGGCAATGCTTAACCAGCCAAAAATCCCCGTGAAATGGTTTAGAAGGTCCGATTCCTTTGCAAAAGTATAACTCAGCAGTGCTCAGTGAAGACATTTACATTAACCATCGACATACAAACACACACATATAAAAGAGCAAACATATTTCACCATTTACCTGCACAGTGAAAAAGGTGCCTGAAGGGGATGGCCTGTCCTCCTGTGATGAGACCATAATATGGGACAGAAGAGGCAGCAGGAGGTACCACCCCCTCCTCATAGAAGTCAAAGCTGAGGCTCTCTGAACCAGTGAAAACATTCTTGATGATCTTATAACAAAAGCAGGTGAAGAATAAATAAGTGAAAGTTCTGGTGTCTTGAAAGGTTCTCAGGCAGCAGCCCCTGCTGCTCAGCCTCATGCTATGCCATTAATATGGAAAGCTTGCAGCATATCCTGTGGCACTCCACTAGCACAAGGCAGCCTCTCAGCAGTGGGCCTCGTGCAGCCAAGGATCAGCTCTCTGATTTTAGGGAGTTAACAAATATCATCACCAGCCCATCAGGAGTCCCTTTTTGAAGGGAGGGAGAGCAGCAGGGGCTCCAGGCTGCAACAAGGCTGGCATCAGAAAGCACATGCCATCAGCTGCTGGCATGTGATGTGTCTGTTGGTGAACTGGGATATCAGCCATGTGGTTTCCTGTATCCCACAGCCAGCAAAACCAGTGGATTTTGGAGTGGGGCTGATCTTCCTTGCATGAGGCACACATATTACCTTTGGTTGGACTGAATTTTTTGAGATATCCTGCTCACAGGAAAAATTTGGGTCTTAAATTCAGTCTGCTTCTCAGCCACACACAGTTCTTGCAGATTTTGGAACTGTATTTCTAAGTGCTGGGAAAAAAGAAAGGAAAAAAAAACCACGCCTTGGTTTACAGAACAATAATGCAGTCACCGTTCAGTGGTAAATCTTTACAAGAGGCTGACATGACCCTGGTTCACTGGGTCTGAAATTGGGCATTAAACATTTCTGTAAACTGCTCAATTGAATTAACAAAAGAAAGCGGGAATGTGGAGGCTGAAGTTAACAATAGCAGAAATCTTTCTTAGGTGTATAGACCCAGACCCACAATTATTTAGGCACTTAGCTGCAGTGAAATCTCTGGGATGTAAGCATTTTGGACCACATCTGTAGGGTCATGTTAGTTTGTCTAACATGGATTCTTACATCTTTCCATGTGAAACCTGAAAGTCATGCTAGGGCAATAGAAGGTGACACTGTACTGTATAAAGAGATTGGCCCTGAGGCAATCGCCCCTCCAAATGATTGCTCATTTGAAGCAGTATCTTGACAAATAAGAGTTCCCTCATTGCCTGTACAGAAACCACGTCAGACCTTATTTTAGAAGGTGAATTAGAGCTTGGTTTAAAAGGTGAGTTCTGATGCATCTTTATTTTCTGAAGCTTGAGAAAACACAGGTTGCAAACACTGACATTGTGTTTTCTTAAGCAGAGACAGCTCTCAAAAGCTCAGGGTCTGGTTCCCAAAAGCACAATGTGGTTGGTCTCCCTGAAAGCAAGCCAAGACAGAAATCTAAACCACCACTGAGAGAAGAAATTGCTGTAGTGGGATTAAAAGTGTTAGGAGATCCTTTTCCAGCTCTCAAGATACACAATGTGGAACCAAGGAGAGAGGAGAAAACAGCACAGAAATTCCTGAGTGCACAATGCCAAGGAAAGGAGGGTGTTCAGCTTCTGGGTAATATGCTACATTGCTCACTGAAGCCAAGGTTTAAGATACTATTACCTGTACAAGGTAGCAGAGAAAGCAGTGGCATGAATCTCTCCCCCCAGATATTTAATTTCACACCAGCAAGGATCAACTCAGTAGGACAACTCCCAAACCAGTGCAGCTCCAAAGACTTACCTAGAGAGGGCATTTCCACATTTACTATCACACCATTGGGTATAGCAAGAATGTGATTCTTTTTGTATTTAAATCCTTTTGAGGGGGAATATTCACCTCTCACAGACACTGTGTATACTGACAAAGCTGTCGTTTTTTAGCCTCTGAAGTGTCAGGGAGAAAGTTAAGGAAAAGATCTGTTTGTTCACAGACATTTTTAACACGCTGGTGGAGAGAAGCCAGCATAAGAAATTTCATCTTGCCCACCTATTCTCATATCTTGTTCCCGTTGGTGGTTGCGCTTAACAACCTGCTGGAGTATGAGCTGCCTGGTGCAGTGCCACAGTAACAAGTCTGCTGCATAACCTCCACCAACCTAAGTGCAATCACGTGATGGCAGAGAGGAGTTGTCATCCTTTGCAGCCAACACAGCTTAGTGCTGGAAATCCCAGCACAGCTCACATCATGAGCTCCCAGTGACTGGCATGAGCCAAGGCCATTCTAACCCTCTGAGACTGGCTAAATGCAGCCAGGTGACCCAAGGCCCACCCATTTGCAATCTGCACACAGACACACGCGTGAATGCAAACGTACTCTGCTTTCTATGTCCTCACCATCTGCATGCTGGACTCCGGCTTAGATAATTTAACTGAATAAATATTTCAACACCCATTCTCCTCAGAAGAGAGATGACCAGTCCTAGCTCACAGGGAGGATAATGAAAGATGACACTAATCTGAGCTATGTTATTCTCGAGAAATTGGGGTGGGAGACGAGACTGGCAGACAGATTGAGAACCTCATTAACTCCTTCTTCAGAAATGTACTCCCTCTGAAAAACTTACAGGGATGAAAACACCCTCAGAAGTTGTTTTTTAAGTCACTTAAAGGAAGAAGCTGCAAGGGAAAAGCAAGACTGAGAGCTGTATTATTCTGAAGGAATACTGGTTAGTCTCGGTTCATTAGTGCCTTTTATTTTGAAGGATTGCTAATCTCTTTACAAGTTGAAATACAGACCCCACACCAGGATCCTTTCACCTGCCAACCAAATACAGCAATTTAATTGCATTCATCTACACAAATGAGGCTCCAGGACTGAAAGCAAGGAAAAATATTAACTATGATGAAAACTGAAGAAATATAGGTTACACTGTCATGTACAATTGCAGCCTCAGGAACTGGGCTGATCTATCAGAGGAAAAATCCTGACTGTCAAGGGGAATCATATGATACTAAATGACTGACAAATATTTACAACCATTAATTGCCATGAACCAGTGAAACACACATAGTACAAGAAATGATGAGAGTGCAGATATGTTCTCCACCAGCTTCTGCAAAGCCTACACAGATTCCTCCACCACACCAATGTCCCTAATCATGATGGAAAAGAAAGTCTCTTCCCTAATTTTTTTTTTTTTTTTTTTAATCATCCCCAAGTGTTATCACTTAATTTCATACCTTGCAAGGCTCAAGACAGACATCATCATTTTGTTTCTGGATCTTGTCTTTTACTGGGAGCAAGAACTCAGGAAGACGATGTGGTTGAATGGTCATCATGGATTACATAAATTCTGGAAGCAGCAAGACATGTATCTGTTTCAGCTCCCTCTGGCAGGACACATGATTTCCAAGCTGGAGTTCATGGACCCAATCCCTTGTGTTGATGGTTCTCAGAGCAAGCCAAAGGCACCCAGCTGTGAGACATTACTGTTATATGTCTAGAAATTATTAAGAAACTGTAGGATCTACCAGACAAAAGAGATGTTGTTTACTGAACCGTAACAACTCAAGCTGTTTAACTTCCATTCTGAATTCTTCTTGAAGGCCTGCCAGCATCTCTTTATATCACAGTTACTCAAAATATTTGCATAGAGAAAAAGATACTGGAATATGACACACATACTCCTTGCTTACAATACAAACTATACATGTTTTGTAAGCAAGAAGGCTTTCTTCATGATGTTTGATTAAACTAAACGAAGGAGCAGATGCAGCAGATATGAACATTATATATTTTAGAGACAAAGACATCCTGGATTCACACTGCATCATACACTCAAGTCGCTGTGACAAAATCGAAGGATTTTCTTTTGCAACATCCTGTTCCAAACAATAAGGAAACTGGATGTTGATCTAGCAGTTACCATGGCTCAGGGATAGTAGATTGCTATTTGCATTGCAAATTGAAGCATCCTTTCAAACAAAGTGAGTCAAAGGCAGAGGTTTTCATGCAGTCCTTTCACTCTCTACCTACCTTGCCCGTTAGTCTTAACCAGTAGCTGCTGCGTTAGCTACCTTTAAGGAATTTAGAGCAATTCCTCTTAAAACAGGAGTCTAACATTGTCCTTATTCTACCCTCCTGCCATGCTTCTGGATTCTGGGTTGTTGTGACACTTAGAGTCAGTTTTGGATGCAACACACTTGCTGTTTTTGCAAATAAGGATTTTCACAGAGGTGAAAAGATTTGGGCTTCAAAATCCTTGTCAGACATACCTGCTTGCTTAAATGGTATCTAGGAAACTTAGTTACATACCTTTCCCACAAACACATAGGTACTTTTGCAGTCTTGGTCCAATGGTGATCTTCCCTGATTCTGCTGGATAAGCCTGTCTGGGATTTGTGATTTGTATTTTACGCTAGTGTTACACCAAGATCCATTGGCAACTCTGTCTATACAAAGAATGCAGTCCCTGTCCCTGGTTCTAGATCCTCTGGGAGGACTTTGGGAACATAGTTGTTGATGTCTGTGGGAGCAGGATCATGTCCTGTGACCTTACCAAGTTTCCTACGCTCCTCATTCTCGCCTCATTTAAAAGCCATGTATGAGACTTTACTCAAACTTTCCAAATAATTTTGCTTTTGAATATAACAGAGCCTGGGAAATTTTTTTTCCTAATGGAAAGTTTGGGAGAGTTGTATGTGGTGAAAAAATATTCAAGAGGGTATAATGCAAGCTCTTATAAACGCTCACCCTAACACTTTTTGTTAACAACTGTTTCAATGACAAAAACAAAATCAAGGAACTATTGGAAGGGGATACTTGCAGGTATGAAGGAACAACATCACAAGGAAGTCATTCACACGGTTTATGGGTTGGGATTTGTGTAGCAAGGAACATTTGTTTGTTAGACTGTGTGGGGAAACATTTTGACTGGATATGAGGAGCAGATGTAGGTACGGTAGATGGCTACCTGGGAGTAGGAGTTAGTGGCATGAGAGGTTTTTTCCATTACAATGCATCTTGCTTGAATAGGCAGCTGTTAGCATGCTGGGTAACTTATAATAACATTGGTTAGACCCAAAGTAAAATTAAGGTCCCACATTTGATCTCCAAACACTCAGATGTTCAGGTTCTTAGGGCTCAACACTTTGACTAAGATAAATAGCCTTAGAGATAACAGTCAATGTTTCATCTCCACCTGGGGAAATTCAATGATTATTTGAAGACTTTTTTTCATTTTGTTTCCTTTAGGGAAAAGGACCTAATCCTGCTGCAGCATTTATTTAATATAGCTCTTTTAAAGTGGCTTCTTGCAGTTTTCAGGTTTGCTTGAGATTTAAAAGTGTTAAAGAAAACAGTGTAGAGCCTTTTATTCTCTTTGTCAGCATGAGAAAAAAAATCATTAGATTTGGAATTTTAAATGACAGTATATATCAAGGAGAAAACAGGCACCCAGTCTAAAGAAAAAAATGCTTACATTCTTGGAAGGACTGTGGAAAAAACTAAAAGCATTCCTCATAGATAAATGCTTTAAGGCATTATGAATGGATCTTTAAAAGTTCATCTGCGTTGAATCCAGGCTTTCAAATTCCAACCTGAGGTGACATAGATTTCTTCGTTAATTACATCTAAACAAAAATATTTTTGTTTTCCTACACTAACAAGAATGGAAGAAAAAAAATATTAGAAATGTGCAATTGCAAATGCTTTTGAACCTGAAGGTTTTCAACTTTGTTTTTAGAGGAAATCTAGCTAATAGTGTTCTCCAAAAATGGTGAAATCTGATTGAGAGAATGACAGGAGATCCAGCAATAGTGTTTTTGTATAAATGGATGACTCTTTTCATCATGACTTTCTTATTGCTAACTCAGGCTTACTTTTCCAGCAGGACCAAGTAGAGTAAAAGGAACCAAAATCATTATTCTGGCGCTGCAAGTTCCCCTTCCCTACGTTCCCACAGTGTCTAGAGGGAAGCTCACACACTGGCTGCAGACCACTGCAAAGCCAAATGGCCCAGAAGCCCTGGGACCACCTCAGGCAGCTGGCGTGCCCTCTCCTGCTCCACATAGCTGCAGTGGGGATGGGCTGTGGGGTGACAAGCCCAAACTCTTGCTCTCACATTTCCAGTGAAGGCAGCATGACCCCACTCATAATCTATCAGTGTAGGCCCTGAGTTCTGCTCCATCTGTCCCATCAGAGCTGCTAACCTTTGCCTCTCAGAATAACTAGCATAAAGCTTTCCCATGTCGCAGCAGTGTGTAAAAAGCCAGTCCTCTAAAGGTTAGAAAGGGCCTATTCATCATCTCAGTGTTTCTGTGATTGTTGCAGTCTAATCTTAGCCTGCGCACTTCTCTCCAGGAGGAAAGGTTTAGGATGGGATTTCCCGGCCGGAGATGCTATGTCACCTGATTTTGATTGCCAAAGAGTCTTTATTGCTCCAGTCCTGTACTTCATCATAATGCCATAGCCAAAATCAAGTGCTGAGAGATGGGGTAAGGAGACCTGGTGTCTGAAGGCGGTGATTTTTCTCAGATCTTACTATTCCTGCAGCTCCTTGTTAGCTGCTGGATCATAGCCACCTGATGGATGGACAAGAAATGGATCTGATTGGATTCAGAACTAGACTTTAACACTAGTGGTCTGACCCAAGTCTTGCACTGAACCTGTAGGAAATGGCTTGAAGAATGAAAGCTTCAGATGCTGGCCAAAAGCAGAAAACATGAAAGACAAATAATATTGCTTTGCTTCCAGTTTTCTGCAGCATTCAGAGCAGTTAAATTAATAGAAGACTTTTCCTGTGGAAGAAGCCAACTAAAGCAATGAATCAGGAGTGTCTGTAGAGCACAATCCCAGAAGGAACTGCAAACCAGCAGTAATTTGTCTTCTGCTTTGGACCCAGAAGAAATAGAGATTTGGAAGGGATTATAGCTGTATTCAATTAAAATGTTTTCTGTTATCTGAATCTAATATTGTCTGTCCTCTTACCACATACTAAGAGGTCCAATGCATCCCACTAGCTCTGAATCTCTCCTGGACAGCTTCCTCAGTCAGAGGCAGCACCTGGAAGTAGAAATGCAAGCAAATTTATTTCATTAACTGTGTCAGTATATTGCAACACACAAGCCCAGCTGACAAAAAAGTGTAAGGAAAGAAAATAGTTATATCTCCCAACTATTTCCCTTTGATTTGAATGGACATGATTAGTTTTGAATTCTGAAAATTATTATTGTAAGACTTTGGGATATTTGCTTAAAGGAACTGACTTGAAATCCCAGAACATGGTTGCTTAGAGATTTTTACTCAGTCCTTTTGTATCCTCTCCTACCAGATATAGGAAAAAAGCTTCCAGAAATTAACAGTTACTTTATTCAATTCTTCTTACATATTTAATTGTATTGGTTTTATTTATTTTGCTAGGATTAAAATAAAAAATTGTTTTAAATATATATTAATATTAGTGTACTTAATTGCATTAAGGTAGAACCTAAAACCAAACTAGCTTTCGCAAACTAAAACTTCTTTTACCTGCTTTTAACCATTAGCAGATCCTTGGTGAAAGAACATGAGAAACTAGACATATACATAGTGATTCTCTCTCTGGCATTTCATCCCCAGAGTCTACTTCATCAAACCAGGAAATGCATCTTGTATTTGATAAGGTGTTATTAAATATTAAATGTAAAATGCACATATTATAGGCAGTTTGTTCATAGACATTAGTATCTCACTGCCCATCTTCCCTGTTTTGCACAAGCACAAATTTTCTCCCTCTGGAGTCCCTCAGCTTAGGGAGTATCCAAGTCACCTATTCAGAAGAAAGCACTGGGGGGGTGTGTAACGTTAGCTATAACATGTGCAACTAACCTGGCTAATGGAGACACCTAGAGATACAAATAATAGATTTCAGGTTTCATTGCAGTGATGTAACATGGTTTTTTGTAACTTCCATGACTCCATCTTCAATTTTTTTCCAGAAAGCCATCGCCTCATCTGTCAAGCACAGGGATTTTGTCCCAGCCTCATGAAGACTGTGATATCATTGTAACTTTTAAACTCAAATCTCTTTTTTTTTTTCTTTCAAGAAAATCAAGTCGTGCTTGGATTACAAGCAAAATTGATTTTCTCTTAAGCATAAAGTACAAATTAAAGTGGAAATGCTTCAAAACTTGAGAAGTTTCAAAAGTACTATTGAAGAAGCCGGGCCAAAAAAATGGAAATCAGTTATTTTTAAAACCATATATTACACAAAAGTTCTAAGTCAAACAGTAATAAACAAAGAATTGATTCAAAATAGGGAAATGGTTGCTCTCAAGATAAAAATTAATATAGTAAAGATTACTGTGATATTCCTTCAATATGTGTAAGAGCCAATCCATATTTACGATGGAATAATTAAGGCATTGAAAAAAATGTCTGTCATTAAATAGATATTAGAGAAGTAAATCAAGGAAAGTGCCTAAGAAAGGGATGTTGAATAATTAACTATCCTGAGATTGACCCAAAATCCTTCTTATTTTGTCAGGACTACCATTATTATTGTTATCATTTCCTATTCAAATTGTGTTCAACTCATACATGAAGTCCTCTGACAGAAATTCTATCTGTCCATTTTAGGATGGGATGAACAAATCCGTGGAGCTGCCATTGTAGGGACCCTAGATGACTAGCATTTATTTTTCCATCAATGCAGACAGGATTTTGGTTTATCACTACTTTATGAGCTACCTCTGGCAGAACAG
The DNA here is from genome assembly GCF_000690775.1 of Eurypyga helias. Classification (NCBI taxonomy): domain Eukaryota; kingdom Metazoa; phylum Chordata; class Aves; order Eurypygiformes; family Eurypygidae; genus Eurypyga; species Eurypyga helias. Next base: position 53,702 of record NW_010249320.1, on the reverse strand, counting down.
TGTCCCAGTCACACATACAAACCCTGCACATGCAGAAAATAGACATGGTGACTGCAGGCAAGTTAGCCATCTGGGCAGATCTGAATGGTTTGCCAGGGTGAGGATGTTATTGGTCTGGGTAAGTGCAATGAGGAAGGGCAGGTTCGCTTGACATTCATTTCCGTTCATGCAGTAGATATACACAGCACCAGAGTCACTATCTCATTATGTTGGTGAAATTACTACAACTCAGAAGAGCTGTTGAACGAAGTGCATGACCTCAGGCTAGATGTACAGGGAGATGTAAGCACTCAGGTCCCCCAAGACATCTCTGAGATGTGGCCTAACCCAGGGATTTCTCATTCCTGTTTATTCAAAGTCTTCACAAATTAAGTTCTGCAGCTTCTCTAAATTTTGGTGTAGGGCAGATGAGCTGCTGAACAGGATCAACAGAACCAGCATACTCCTGTCCAGGCATACTTCAAGGCCTAGGAGACTATCTCAGAGCAGGACTCCCATTTTGGGCACCTCACCCAAGCTGTCCCATTTCTTACTGCTCTCACCAACAGCTGGGCTCAAACCCCAGATATAATTAGAGCAGGCAGGGCGAGATGTTGAATCTGAGCTATGGTGACTTTGCATTGCTGGATAAGGGTATGGGGTGAGGTCTCCCTTACTCACAGCACTTCACCTATGAGAAGAAACTGAGTTCAGACAATTCCCTCCAAGGAGCTACACATGCCAGGTAGGATGTGGGCTCGTTCTTAGCCACCCGTAGACATCTGAGGTTCCGGCAGATAACACTGAGGCCACAACTGTCTGCCCAGGGTTTCCAGCAGCACACAGCAGTTGCCAGATAAGGGTGTTGATTTGTAACTTCGATTTGTAATTTTCTGTGAATTTTTTCTTAATACATTTTACAGACAATTAGGTGCCTAATTCAGGAAGCTAGAAGCACATGAATAAGGCTAAACAAAGTGATTTATAGAGCTTTACCTACAGATCCTTCATTATTACCCACCTGAAAATTTCTAGAAGCATCAGGAACAGCCCATCTGGCCTGGCTTTAGGGCAGGAGCTCTGGAGTTCATCACCAAATCCTGCTCTTAATCACAGCACTTCTACATGCTGATCTTGAGCTCATTACTGGAGCCAAAAAATTGGTGCTTGTGAAGGTCCATCAGCTGCTTTTGTTAAGCCCAGATCCTTGCAGAAGACCTATTCAAAGAGAAGTCAAATACAGGCCTCAGACAGAACTACAATATTTTGAGTTAATTCCTCCCTCATAAAACTACACTGTGCAACAGAACTGCATGTCCAAGGAATATCTCCATGTTGATTTGCCCTTTGAAAAAAGAACTTAATGAGAAAATCAAGTGTCCCTTCAGTGGAATTACGTTTGAAAATGGAAGCACAGCAAGGCAATTTGCCTCAGTAACTAATTTCTGATGTCTGTAGCTTAGAAGCATCAATACTTTAGCAGCCACTGGTTTGGATAATTGGAAATAAGGGTGATTCTTTTACAGAAACAGATGTGAAAGCTGATTCAGCCTGAATTTCCACTCTGTGGGTTCATTTCAGCATCAAACTGAAAAAGACTTGAGGAAGTATTCTCTAACCATGAATCAGAGGAAATAATTCATTATTGAGTCCAGCTCAGGAAAAAAAAAAAAAATCTATTGCAAAAGTAAGAAGAGGTAGTGGATTGTGTTTAATTTGATGAAAGGTTGTTCAAAGTTTGTTTAAAAAAGAAAAGCTTAAACTGCTCTAGACTTTTCAACCGTTAAAAGTTCATTAGGGTTGCCAAGGTAGCCTGAAAACTTCAGGGTGCACAGTGTCTCAATTTGGTTGTGCCTGCACACTTTTGGCAAGTTATGTTACCTGTTAGTGACTTGCCCTGTTATCATTTATAACACACTGAGTGGAAAACATTACATGAGCTGGCAGTGTGTGAAGCAGTGTGAGTCCCAGAGTGGAGTTTTTCAGAGCATTTATGTACTTTTCCCTCAGATTATAGTACATGGAAGCTCAAATCCTTACGCTTCCATAAGACTTTGATAGAGTGGGGTTGAGAAAGCTTGCAAACCACAGACTACTTGCTTTTATCTTTCTTTTTAAAACATAGATTCCCACAAAAAGTAAGACATTAATATTACAGTGGAGTAATCAGCATCATAACCACTAAGAAAAGCACATTGTCATATTGTTGTATAATACATTCAAAGTACCATAAAACTGACACGGTTCTTACAATCCCACTTTTCTGAAGCAGCAGAGCAGAAGCGTACACACTAGGCTAAGCAGCAGTTACTCTATTGCAATCCAGAATACTCCTAGGAGGAGAGAATTTTTCTTCCTATTTGCAGCTTTTTTCCTTCAGGCTGCAGTTGTGACAATGTCAGCACATCTCCTGCATGGAGGGAGGTCTGAAGAAGCTGGCTCCAGAGTGTTCCCATTCTCCAAAGATCAAGGCTGTCTTGCTTGGTATTTCAGTGGGTACTTGGAGCAGTCTCAGCAAGGAGTAATTGGAACCAACAGTACTGTTCCCTCTGTTCTCTCCTTTTCTACTGTTTTACTGTTCACCTGTACATTACACCATCATTTGCAGATCTCCAGTTTGGCCTGGAGAACTCTCTATTATTGCCTTGCAAGTTAAGGAAATTTTGCACATTGACAGTTCACATCTGTCATCTGGACCTCTGAAGTCTGCAGAATGCAAATGCAGATGTACCCAGGGGGAGCAGCCAGCCAGAGGTCAGTGTCCTCCACATATTAGCTTTCCTTGTGCATGAAGTCATGGCATAAGGAAGGGGCTGTGGTGATGGATAGTTGCCTTTATCAATAATAAAGTGACCCCCACCCTAATATAGCTGTGCCCATACATACCAGGTCCTAGAGTAAAACATACCATCTCACCGCAGCTCTCCAAGGTCCAGTCTCGCTTTAGGGTCAGAGGCCTTTTCTTATCATCCTGATGGCTCTCTGGGATTTCTTTTTGCTGACATTTCACAGAAGACACGTCGGTTACCACTGACATTTCAACTGTAAAACAAATGGTGTTGAAAAGACCCAGAACAAATCACCCTTCAAATACAAGTGACATAAAATTGAATAAGTTATGGCTGAAGAACAGGCTGCAGTAAAAAAAATTATATACTTGCGTTTTAATTAGTATTATCTGCATGAGTGTCTGTAGATACATATTTAAATCAAATATTATTTAATGATCTCTCTTTTATTTACACAGCTTGATCTTTTATATCTGCAATTAAGAGATGGTGTGTTTCCCCCTTATCAGTATCATGTTCAAGAAAGATCTGAGACTGTGTAAGAGAACTTACTTAATAGTCATAGGTTTGACTCCAGCAATTTTTCAGTCTGTCTGTCTCCATCTGAGTACTTATAAAATATTAGTCATGGTAGGCTGTGGATACAGTTCATCCATTTTTGGACCCTGCTTTTTTCTACATTCAAAACCACTTCAAATTAAGGAATAGAAGAAACAAGTGTGCTATTCTTTGAATACTTTCTTGTTCCTATAATCCCTGTGATTTTGCTAGCTGTCACATAAGCAATATGCTAGCTATCACATAAGCATTACCTCCTCAGAAGCTGAGGTAGGAGAAAAAAGCCAAAATGCTCAACCAAGCATAACTCATGGATAGGGAATGTTAGCACCAAGAAGCAGAGCAGATGTTCTTTGTAGAGAACTGTCACATCATAGACGGCTGCAGGGCTCTGATTTGGTGGGGGTGAGAGCAGACGTTGCTGCAGTGAACGCTGACAAAATGTACCGAAAGCACTAGGAAAAAGTGACTTTCATAATGGGTGATCTCCAGTACATCATTTCAAGATTTTGAAGCTCACTGAAAAAAACCAGCAACCACTGTATCAAACCACAAGTCATTCCTAGGGTTATTGTGGAGAAAGCTGTCCAGTCTGGCTAACGGCTCCCATGTGGCCAAGTGAGTGGGCTCCAGTGGGTCCTGACTGCTTTTGCCAACCCAGCTCTCAGGAGCAGTCACGTCTCCATGCCCTGCTGTCTGCATTGCCCTCCTGGAACCCAGCTTCCCTGATCGTTTTGGAAAAGACCCTTAGGACAGAACTTGTTTTCCCAACAGTAAGAAAGGAGATGGGCAAACCCTACAGGTTTCCCTGGAACCCCACATTTCCTGGTCCTTCCCCTTAAATCAGGTATCCAAAGGCTAGATTTCTGGTCTAAATGAGCATACACTCCATGTGCAGTGCAGCATTACATCACCCCAACAAGGATACAGCAGGGGCCAAATTCTATGTGGGAGTTATAAAGTTGTGCTGAAGGGAAAATGGCAATATCCAGATTCACATCAATGTACTCAATGCTATTCAAGTCTTGCAAAAACAGGATTCATTTTTTATTTTGCAAGGAGGTGCTTAACAAAATCACACTTTTTGCTGAAAGTTTATATTGGGAACATCATTGTTGCATCTCCGAAATCCAGCTCTCATTAAGTGAAAGCGTGAACGGACAGATGCCCTAATAATAGCTTGATTTGAAGTGTAAAGTGGGTTGAAGTACTCAGCATGCCATCTTCTAATCAGGAATGAAGGTTTTAATGCAAGGCTTCCTGACAATCTCAATTTTGTAGTGCTTATATAAATGACTCTGTAGATGTGTGTATGTTTTGTTAATTTACTGCGTGGGTAACGGAATGCATTTCCTGGTGATACAAAATAGGATCTGACTACAAATGCAGCCAGGGCTATCTGCTCCTGTTAAAAATGCTAGGTGATCACATCAGAAAGCCCCCCATTTACAGGAACACCTAGATACCTGTAAATTATTTGCCCCTCCAGAAATACAGTTGAGGATCATCTGCCTTGAATATAATGTACAATAATCTGTTCCTATACCGAGGCAGCACTTCAACTGCTTGTACCCTAAACCAACCTCCATTCACCTTGAACTCTTAGGGACAGCTTGTGTAAAAGGTCCTAGGAGTTCAAGTTCTCCTTGAGCTTGTGTTCTCAGGAGACAGTCAGAGGGGCAGAAAGGACTCACACTCATGGGAGATGTTCTTCATCCCACTCACCTTTAAACACGTTTCCCTCTTTCCCCTCTCAATATTGAAAGGTATCTAGGAAGCTGTTGCAATGACCATAGCCAAAACAAGAACAGATTTGCGGTTCTTCCCTTGGCCACCTTTAGCTGCAGTGTCAGGTCTCTAAAACTTCCAACAAATTAGGTATGAAAAAATTGCTCATCAATACATTTGTGCTAATGGACCAACTGATAAGGATGGTGAAAATTAAATAGGTGTTGCACCACAAAGTATTTTCAAGCTCAGTTTGTTAGGTGGATCCAAGTCCATTCCAGAACTCCTGTCAAGTTTAACTGACTAATGTTTGAGACATCCTTTAAGGATCAAAGGAGCAGGGTACATGCCATATGGTCACCCCATTAAAGTAACTCAAGAAAAATCAGTGGCAGCTCCACAATGTACCTCCTGGTTAACGATTAGTCAGGAAAAGTCTGACTGCAGAGTCTTTGATCCATGAACATATCTGTGGTAATTGGGGTCATGGTACTTCCTGTAGCTAGTGCATTTTAAAAGTCCAAAGTCAGTAACCCCTGAGTAATTGGGACTGTTACCGAGCAAATTGCGTGCCTTGAAGCAATGACATTATATCAATTATGTGGGGCAAAATCTAGAGGTGAATGTTTATAGGAACAAATCAGAGATAGAAATAAAACTAAACTTGGGATAAGCCATTACAAATTAAGTCCAGAATCCCAGATCTGGATAGTTTGTTGTTCACCAGTAACATTAGCTCTGGAAGGGGCCCCTGGAGAAGTCACTTCTGACACTCCCAGCCATGAAGTAAAACCACGTGGCACCATTTCTGCTGACAGGAGAGAGGGAAGAGTGCTGGTAACCCAAACTCCTCCTCGTAGGGTGAAAGGCTGGTTTTAGTGAATTCGAGGAGGAAGGGTTAGGAGGGAGCACAGCTTTTGGTCACAGCTGCACCAAGCTAACACACCCTGCCAGCACAGGATATCCTCCCCCAGCACAGAATTGCACTTTGAACACTCTAAAAAAGCAGTCACAAGCACAACCAGGACAAGGCACACAGCACCAGTGGCTTACCTTCAGCCCTCCTTTGAAGGACGTACTGCATACCAGGGCAAGGAAATAATCCAGGCTTTAAAAAACAACCCTCCAAAAGAGCCAATGTGTCCCCAAGAACAGAGTTTTATAAAGAAAATACCACACACTTCCATTAAGAAATTTAGTCAAACCAGCCCAGCAATGCACTACCAATATGAAAAAACATACATTCCCACTCCCAAATCCTGTTTTCCTAAATTTTTGCAGAGACAGTAAATGGTACCAGAGCTACTTTGATAAATGGCAAAAAAAATCTGGAGTCACCTTTTCTCAAGGATTAATTATTAACTATAGTAATGAGAAATTTCAGCAGGCAATGACTGTTTTATTCTCCCAAGTCCTATTCATAGTGAAGATGATATTGTATGGAAATTTAACTTGTATAATAATAGACAGATGCTGTCTCAAGAGGTTCCAATGCACTTTGGAAATAGTACTATATTGGCTCAGATACGGGCCAAATCATGCCCCATCTGCATCTGCACAGTAGTAACCATGGTTTCACATCAGTATTCAGACATAGGTATGTCTGAAAGCAGTTTGGAACACTGGCAGATCTACAGGGCAGAGCTTCCTACAGAGGATTGTCTCTCTGGGGCAGGATGCATTTGCGCCCTGCAGCACGCTCTGTTATGCCACAGCAGGTGAGTGCACACTTTGACAAGCCATTCCCATCTCTCACCACATGACAACCAACCATTGCTCTGTGGGTAGCTACCCTACATAATATGATTTAAGGCATGTGATTTAAGTTGCACAACATTTTTTGTTCAGAATCTGCAGCGGAGCTCTTTCCTTCATCTTATGTACCTCTCAGTACACTGGAAATCTTTAGGCAGAAGGCAGATGCCAGGGCTAAGATCACTGCATGATGTGCAGCGCGAGGAAGATGGAATATTATATGCGTAAATGCATATAAACATAGGCGCGTAATGTAGGAATAATTAGCAGATGGGTTTCTCCACACAGCATTCATTGCATGTAGCTCATTGGCGGACAACAGATTATTATCTATTATACCTTGAAAGGATCTTTTTTACTTGTATAGATTGTCCCTTTCTGACTGGGCAAACACATGCCCTACCAGGGCTGGTTCAGAGCAGCCCAGACATATTCCTCTTCTTTCCCCTCCTCTTTGCTGATCAAATGACCTGCTGACATTCACCTGTGAAGGAGTCAGCAAAAGACCCCTCATGTTACAAATGAACCCCACATCTTCCATTTCCACCTCCCCCAATTTTGGCATCAGAGCTGAAAGAACAACGGTGACATCTGCTTTTACACATAGAAGGACCAACTAGAGTAAGGTCATTTTTTCCCCAATTTTTCGTAATAGAAATAGTTTGAAGGTAGTTAAAAAATCATGTCTGAATACTTAATATTCATAAGAGGTTTAGTCTTCTTTCAACAACCTTGAATAAATGATAGAGAACGTGATAGCACTGCAGCGGCAGTTTATTCTAATGATCAAAGCAGTCCATCATTGGGGAATAAATGTTCTACCTAAGCAAAAAAAATTGATAATCCCTGAAGAAATTTATTGCTTAGAAGGAAAATTCACTTAAAATCATCCCATTAACTTTGTAAAAAGAAAGAAGGTGGTTTATATTGTATCATAGACTTCCATATAGTCTTGCAGTATATTTAGCTGAAACACCTTGAGTGAAAACTGGAAATAAACATTAGTTTCTGCAGTCTGAATATCACTGAGGCATTTTCCCAGCTGTACAGTGCAGTCCACAGTACACCCTGTTCAGAGTACTTTGCAAGCTTCTTCCCTCTAAAATGACACATAAGTTGGGAAAAGAACTGACCTTTGGTTTCATTTACATAGGGGATTGATCCATCTTCTCCATCTCAAATCCTTTGTTTTTTGACCTATCAACCCAAACAGATCCTTTTTACATTAATCAACCCTGATAGCTCTCCTGCAGCTCCCCAGTGAAGTCACCACTCATCTTTCTGAGGGCAGCAAGCTCTGCAGTTTTCTTTCATCCTGTCAAGTCCTTTAAGCTCGACTCCCATCTTAACAAGCATTTTAAAGCTCTTCATTCCAGAGAATCTCAGTCCTCAAACAGTGACCCCCAAAAAGCATACACTGGATTCAGCCTTCTAGATACACCTCCAAATCTTCTCAGGAGTGAACACCTTACAGTGTTCCAGCTACAGAGCCTTGGAATTCATCTTTCCTTCCTACTTTTTCTTATTCAGGGGTGTCAGCTCCTTTGGAAATGCCCCATTCCTTTATTTATGATCATGCCTGCAGCACCTGGCATCAGAGTGATTTCTCCTTGTATCTCATCTAGATTTCTATTTTCTAAAGTAAGGCAGTACACTTTTTTCTGATCGACCATATTTTTGAAGGATAAAGCTCAGCTACTGGAAATTAATGGCAAGAGAATAATGTCTGAGATGGCAGGTGCAGATTCTAATCATTGCAAAATCAAAACAAAAAGGTACAGTTCTGGATTTTAGTCCCTCCTATTTATTGGGACTGAACAGAATCCAATTAATTTTGTACAAGCTGCAAAATAATCTGCTGATGAGAAATACTTAAAACTCACTGAGCTGACTATAGTTCTAGGAGAATTTTTTTTTAATTAGCCTGTGGATGGGTGGGTGGATGGATGGATGGATGGATGGATGGATGGATGGATGGATGGATGGATGACATCATGCAAAAAGCTATGAAATTTTGAAAATCTATCTAAACAAACAAGGCAGATTTCTCTCTGCCCTGATAGCTTTTAATCCATGTTTCATGCAGCAGAAATCACAAGTAAAATCCATCCATCCAGTACTTGCTCTTTTGTTCTTGGTATGTAGAGCACATATAACATGACCTATTCCTACCCATAGCAATATAGTACAGTAATGAAGCATTGTATGAATTAAGGACAAAATGAAATTATTCATATTAGAGATGTACAGAATTTCCATAGTACAGAAGACACAATGTCTGGTTCTTTACCAGTCTTTTTCTAATCTAACCAAGCAGCTGCCATGCTATTAATTTGAATTTACATGGTATCTTCCAGTTTATTTTCATTATGGTTATTGCTACTGATGCTGATCTAACCTCCACTGCGTTTCTGTAAGAAGAAAATACAGACAAAGAGGAGCTGATACCCACGAGAACAAAGATAAATTACTGGGAATAAATTATCCAGTTTCATGTATCAAAGTTTATTGGAAATAATAGGAAGAACATTTATCAAAAGGTCTGAAGAACATGTGATCTTTGATTGTCAGCCTCTATTCACTTAAAGAAGATCTACCATACTCAGAGGGATTAATACATTTTTATGGGCACTTGACTAGCTAGTCATTAATCATTGTATATTTTCTAGGTCCTAACTAACCCAGAAATTTGAAAAGTAATAATTAAAAACTTTTAAATTATATCCTTGTAGGTCTTGATTCACAGGGGCCCTTGGGGACGGGACATAGTTTGTTGATTTAATAGGTTTGCTTATCTACCTGATTGGAGTTAATCACCTTTCTGAAAATCAACTGTACCTTTCAATTTCATTACATAAAAGCAAGCTGGATCCAAAGACTCAGTGAATTCACTAGTTCCTTTCACTGACTTTAATTGACTTTCTGGTGCTTTCAGTACAGCAAGTGATGGGGCCACCCATCTCACAGGCTGAGCAGTAGTCCCAGCAAATGAACAGAAAAGGCTGAGAAGGATGGATGATTTCTATATATGGAGAGAATGAATGATCCAGGGTCTCTCTGTCTTGGAAAAGAAATAAGAATATACCTGGAGCTGCATCAGTTCTTATAGGCAGTTGTTAAAATGCTTCCTAAGCAAGCTTCCCTAGCCCTGATCAGAGGCAGGATACAAAGCTAGGTGGACCTCCCTGACTCTTGCTTGTATGACCGTAGCGGTCATTCCTGCAGAAATCCACAGGTTTGTATCTGTACTGACCCAGGAATTAACCAAACAACGTCCTTCTTGGCAACAAGCTTCTTGACTGATTTGTAATGTATTTTGAAGAACATTGGGAAAAGATAGTGTGCTGCTTTATTTAATTTTTTTAAGCATTTTATGTATTATTTGTCTACCTTTGCACGTCTTCAAAATGTGAGCGGTATTCCTACCAATGTATGACCTCATTCTATTATCTCCCTGATGCTCCTCCCAAGCAAACAGAAATCAAACTTACTATTATAAGCATGATATAAACTATAATCATTGCTGAAATCAAAGAAAGAAAGCAGTTCAGTATTACACATGAATAAAAGGTCCATACTAAAATTAGTTTGCAGTGCAGAGAAGAAGCAAAAATTAGCAAAAAAAAAAAAACCACAACAGAGGAGCTCAGGAATTAACAAGAAGACATAGCATGTAATGATGCTTATATGCCAAAATCTTCTCAGAAGAGATTTTTCTGGGCAAAAAGAAGAGAATTGGTGCACTCCTGCATTTTGTCTAGGGATGCCAGCTAAAAGTCAATCCATCTGTTCTTTTTCATTCTTACTCGTACTTGAGGAGAACAATATAGACTTTGTTACAGTCTGTCTCTGCTGGAAGATACAGCTAAGAAGCTGTGCACCCAGCCAGCGTTAAACCTGATATAAACTTTCAGCACGCTACAAGCAGTTTTTCCATGTCAAAGCCAGTTCTGGGTGAAGCAGCTTACAGTTCTCAAAGGTTCATCTGAAATTCTGGATTTCACATGCCTGTGATTGTCAGGCCAAGGCAAAATAGAAGCACTTTACGTAATTTTTAAAAGCCACTTCCCAGGAAATTTCTGGTTGCCCTGTTTGCCACACCACACTTGACAGAGGTGTTCTCCTGACCCACCAGGCAACACTGAGAAAGGAATCCCTTTCCTTTTGAAAGTTTTTTAAATATTTAATGCTCATAAACCAGATTATCTGAACGGAAAGTGGTCTGGGTCTTGTAAGAAGGAATGTATAGCGGAAAATCAATGGATTTCCACTTTGTATAAGTAATTGCCCTTATTATTTTCCAGTGTAATTGCTCTGCTTGATTGCAATTTCAACACACACACACCACTTAGTAGCCTTATGGCACTATAAAGAGCCATCTTTTGGATTGCTTTTTTGATTAATCACATTTATATGCTGAAGTTTAAAGCTAGTTACAGATTCTCTAAGGAAATACATCTTTCTGTCAGAAAATGTGCCAGATTAAATTTCTTTCATGGGAACACATTGATTTCAGTAAAACTGAGCATCAAAAAATGGAAATGGAGCATGTGACATCTTGTACAATAATAAACCAAATGATGCAAAAAGTAAATTTAGATATAATATTGGAAAAGATGAGATCCAAAGTGATAGATTTTCAAAAATGCTTTCCTTGATGAAAGATTCAAGATACAAATATGTCAAAACTTCAGAGGTTCTCATGAAGTAGACATCTATTCCCTTTTAGCTCTCCTCAGTGTAGAGTTCATCAAGACTCAATGCCATTAAACTTTCTACGTTCACTACCATCCTCACACTACTTGGGGTTTTTGGAAAAGCAGAGCAACTGCAAATAAAACACTGGTACCCAGGAGTGAGCCACTGTGCTGGACACTTAGAAAACATTTAGCTTCAAGTCAGAAACAAGGGGAATAGCTTAAATTATGTAAAAGATCTCCCCAGTATCTCTCCAGCTATCTCCCCTTCTTCGATTCACTTCCATGTTTAGTAAATATTCAAGCATGTGCTCTACTTTAAGCACAAGTAATAGTGTGGACATCTACTCACGGGCTCAGTAATGTGTATAATTATAATTAAACCAAATTAATCGAGAAATTTATTCTAGAAGGTCTTGACAAAGGCTGTGTTTTCCAATGTATTTCTAAAATTCCTGGAACATCTAAGTCCCCATCTCAACAGGAGGAAGAAGGAACTTCTTGTACTTGTGAGTGACACAAGTACAATTTGCTTAGAAGATCTCTCCAGTAGGCTTTTTTAACCCAGTAACTCTCCTTTGTGAAGAAGAAAATGCAGTTAGCATTTTCTATGTTCTTTAGGGTTTGTGCTTTTCTTTTAGATTCTGTATTTGTCACCAACCTTGGCTTAAACAAGAATTATTCCTGCCTATCCAAAGTCCTCACTGTGGCAGCTTTACTGCCTAAGTTCTGTTCCTGTAGATGCTCTCTCTATGCTAACTGGCTGACAGCTACAAGGAAGGAAAAGGCGCCGATTTGCAAAAGCCAGTTACTTGAAATTCTTTACATTCTCTTTCACATAATCTATTACACCACTGTCAATTTTTACCAACCTTTACTACATTTTCTTTCCAAGCAAATGGATATGTTCCTTGAAAATGACAACCAGCAAATGTGGAAAATGAAACACAGTGTCCAAAGTACAAGGTTAGCAGTTTTATGAGCTTCCTGTATTTGTATCAATTAGCAATGATACAGACCTTAGGATCTTTTCCATTCCCAACTTCCCTGCAAAGACTGACAGAAAACACATTTTCCACTTATGCTGTGTCCTTCTGCCATCTGGACAGACCTTTCTCCACAAGTAACTGGCACACACCTCCTTCCAAAACACTCATCAGACAGCCAGTGATGTCTAACGGTCTAGTCCTTCTAGACGTCAAGCTCAGGAGGATTTCTGCTGCTAAAGGCAGCTTCTTGAGAGAGCACTCGGTATCTTTCATGACCCAGTCACGCTGCTGCACAACTGCACTGGAACTGACATGGTACAGCACAGGGACAATTCATCTCTTGCTTCTGTACTCTTGAGCCAGCCATGTCCTATATATACTTAGCAGTTCCCCTCCAATGGATGCTTTACAACAAGGCCACAATGGTGTTTAACCTCCCTGCTGTGAATCTGGGTTGGCCACAAAGCAGTTCTGCTTCCAACTCAAGAAGGAAATTTAAAAACTAATGAAAAAAAAGTACTTCTACTTAATGAGAAACAAAACTGTAACCAGTACTTATCCAGCTCATAAGAAAGGTTTTTTTTTTTGACTGGAATGGTATCTTTTATTTGCTGTTATCTACTACATCCATTAGGATTCTAGGATCCTTTTTTTCTGAGCAAGATTAGTTCTATACTTTCTGCCTCTTTGGCTTCATTAATAACATCCATGCAGTACTTTCTGCTGTGCTATACAAAATCTGACAGCTTCTTCCCACAGAAATCAGTTAGTCTTTTATATGTTAAGAAGAAGCAGGAGCTGTCATTCAGGGTGTGTAGTAGTCTGTGCAACAACTATATTTCCATTTATTTCTTTCACTTAAAGCTAAGTGCAGATGGAAAAATCCCCATTTTCTACTTATAGCTGATGGACTGCTGTTGTATTTTTACATTGCTAAAAGTGTTTATTACATACTGTCTCATGTACAATAAAATATTGTGGCATCTGAACTTTTAACACAAACACATACAGAATATAAGTGAACAGAATTGAAAGTCCTATTAGCCACTCTGACCTGTCCCCTAGGCTCTGGGGATTTTTCTAGTGGTACCCTCCTTCATTGCGGTCTAACCTAAGTGTGCAGGACCCTGGTAAACCTAAACCACTCTATGGCTTATACTGCCTGCCAGAAGCAGTGCTCTTGGTCTCTCCCACTCACCCCTGGTACACATTTGACCTTAAGGCAAGTCAGTTTGGGAGCAAAGCTGGTATTCAACTAAACCTACTGAGAAGAAGCAGTCCAGCCATAGAAGACATGCTGTAGACTCTTACAGCTGTGGCTAACATGCCGTGGACCAAGGTAATCTCCAACAGAGTTTGAATACAGGATATTAATACATAGCCACCTCTTCTGAGATGGATGGCACTTCTTAAAAGCAACATAAAAGACTCCTGTAATGTTCCTCCTCCACACAATGCAGATGATCCCCTTCCGGTTGCATTTTTCGTGAGGGGTGTGGGATTTAAAGAGAAAGAAATTTGAGAACTCAAATGGCATGCCAAGGTGTCTCTGCAAACACATTCTTCCTCATAGCAATGACACTGCAACATGCAAACACCTTGAGAAAATGCAGGAGCATTGGCTGTTACCATACTCAGCAGACACTACCCTACAAACTTTGGTATTTGCTAACAGTCATCTCCCAGGGGGATCTGACTTTCCCTGGTTTAGAGGAGGAAAGCCAACAGGAAGGGACAAGCAGCAGTCTTAACCTTTTCTCTTCTCTTTGTAGGACTGAGAGATTTCAGCCAGCTGGACAGAAAGAGGGATGTACAGGACAGCTGTTGATTTTGCAACCTTTCGCAAAGCTGGGGGAGACGACGACTAAGTAAGTTTTTGTATCGTGGAATCAGTGGGGAAGCGGAGTACAGGATGGAAGGGAGATATGAGACAGATAAGGTTTCTGGAGAAAACTGTCTAATTTTTTTCTCATTGTTTGCATGTTCTTATTGTTTTGGGGAAAAATACATTGAAAAGTGCTTGTCTGGGCTGATAGCCAGAAAATAGCTATAAAACAGACAGATTCTCAACTTCTCCAGAGATTTTTCTGCTCTGGATTTATGGATTAGAGAGGCAGAGTACTTCATCCTACAGTGACTGTGGGCCATGAAGGAGTACGGGACAGATTATGAGCAGTGGTAAAAGCAATACCCTAGCAGTACTGACATGGAAGTCCCACCACAAACGAGAGATCAGGACACCTCAGCTCACTGCGATAGCTGAGGTCCAAGCACCTAGGGAAGGGGCCTGCAAACTCTCACTTTGAAAGTTTGCTGTAGATAAAAATGCAGTAGGCTGGTGAGCTGGCATATGTGAATTTGTGAGCTATTGTTTTAGTCATGTCTCATTGTCTCTTTAGAAATAGACCACACAAGTCTGCAAACAACCTGTTTGTGCTCACCTTGCTGGCTGATCATATTCATTTAAACTTCAATCTTTTTTCTCTGACTGCCCTTTGAGGTATCATCTACTAAGCCCCTTGGCCTCTCCATATAAATGGCCATCCCTGAGCTGCTGGGCTATGGATCCAATTCCACTTTCCATTGCTCATGAGGAGGTTTCTGAAACCATCTGTCAGAAGGTTTTGGCACAACTAACCCTGCTCTGGGAGTGGGGGGAAAAGACACTGAGAGACCTCTCAAGGTGCAGACCCTACTATAGCTTTGCATTTGAGGGCAATGCTGTATAAATTAGTTTAAGCTTTCCCTCAAAACCTTCTTGGCTTCTCTTTCCTATCCTTGTGTCTCCCCTTCTGTTGAGCCAGAACAGCTGTTTGGTCACGGAATCACTTTCTGGAAAAGATCATTGAGTGTAACCATTAAACTAACACTACCAAGTCCACACTAAACCATGTCCCTAAGTGTCACATCTACATGTCTTTAAAATACCTCCAGGGATAATGATGCCACCACCTGCCTGGGCAGCCCGTCCCAATGCCTGACAACCCTTTCCATAAAGAAATTTTTCCTAACATCCAATCAAAACCCCGCCTGGCACAACTTGAGGCTGTTTCCTCTTACCCTGTGGCTTGTTACTTGCGAGAAGAGACCAACAACTACCTCACTGCAACCTCCTTTCAGGTCAATACGTGGGGCACCACATGAAGAACATTATTTGTTCAAAAAGTAATTCAAGAAAAAGAAAATATTCCTGCCAACATAGCAGAGAGACAGTTCAGGGGCAGACATGCTTCCTCTGCAGATGGTGTCCTGATCTGTAGGACACGACTTGAGATCCACATTAAGTCCCTGGCCCTGCCAGTCCCCTTCCTGTATTATCAGGGTCTTTGCAGATCAGCCTATTCTGTCTAGCAAAAATTTGAATGTTTCATCAACTATTCCTGGGGAAAAATGTCACTCTGTGTCCTCTCCACTGAACCTTCTCAATCATTTACAGACAACTGCTCCAGTTTCAAAGCAGGATCTTACACATGGCTTAGCCACCAGAGACAGATTTTTTATTTTGAGTTTATTTTGGCCACAGTATATTTGTGCTTTTGTGTATTGAAAGTTACAATCCTTGGCTGAGCCATTTCACCAAACATCTGAAGGACCTGATCCATCCCTTGTTGAATGGTGGCAGAACTCCCACTGAAACCATGAAAACAGGATCAAGCACTTAATCTTTTACACAAAGCATGAATGCATTTTTTCAGCTCCTAAACTGCAAACACAGGTCACTGCATTTTTCTGTTGTGTGTCCTTTAATATTTGCACAGTGTTGGGTTTGCTATAGCTTGTATTTAAACCCTTTTAAAAAACAAAAGACAGGAGAGGAAGAAGAGGTACAGTTTTCATCACTTTTTTAACGATGAGAAAAATCATAAGCTCATCCTGATTCTAATTACAACTACTGTAGAAATTATGACCAAAGAGGATGCACACAAAACACATCCTTTTTTTTTTTTTTTTTCCAAAGAAATTTGGAGGCCAGCATAAGAAGTGTCACGGAAGAGAAAGAATGACAGTATCATGCTTAAGGGAAAAATGGGCCAGATCATATCTAAAGCAAATTAGCCCAAGTTCAAATGACTTCAGTGAAGTTATTACACTTTAGTTCAGTTTTGGCACATCTACTAATTGCTCAACTTATAAATAGCAATGGGATTTCAGCATAATATGTTTAAATGATGTTGTTTACACAAATATTGGCTGGATTTTGAAAGCTAATAACAATTGGAATCCATACCTACCTTATCCAAACTGCCAACAATTTAGCATAAATACTGACTTCTGCCTGGAAATGGGAAAAAAGAGATTAAAATATTTACATCTTTTTAAAAGTCTCTTGGAATGGCATATAGGAAATAAACCTTATAAGGAAATAGGAATTGAGGTAGGACTGGGAATGCAGCTATAAATCTGGAGTAATTTCAATAAAATTATTTTAGATTTTCAGCTTAAAGTCTTTCTCTGGACTTTCCAGTGTATTAAAAGCAAAGGTTTTGGGTTTGTTTACTTGTTTTTTTAAGGTCTGCAGTTGTGAAAACTTGAGAAATTCAGACTAAAAGAAAATAAATTAAAGAAGCTGGTTTTTCATTTTAAAAGTAGTACATTTTATTATAGCTGATGTTCAAATTACCCATGAAATACTATTTTATTTCCTTGGCTGAATTTTCTTCTGAATTTTCAGTTTAACTAATCAAGCACCAATTGACATTTTCTGGCAAAGGATAGAAACCTTTGCAGCACATAAACAACCCATCCCAGCTGCCTGGGAGTCATATCTGCTCTACAGCATATGGGCCCATCCTGTAGCAGTTACAGTCACCCCCCGTCTATGGCTGCGGAGACAGTGAGAAACACCCAAGGAAGCAGAATTTGCCAATTCAGTAACTTCAAAAAGCTGTGTGAGGACACTTGGAGTAGCAGCAGAGTCAAAGACCTGAAACTACGTACCTGATGGCTGCGGCTGGCAGCGCTCAGAGATTGCCCATGTCAGGTACCGCATCTCCCTATCGTACTGCACTGGAGCAGGAGCTTGATTCCCTCTGACAGTCAAGTTACAGGGTTTCATTCCTGACTGTGAAATGGGCTTTCCTGTCTTCATCCCACCTTGCAGCATGGCTCAGATTTTCAGCTGAGATAATGCCCAGGGTTCTTGCCCGCAGTGTTGGCATTGTTGCACAGAGGTCGTATAAGACCTATGTGTTGTTATCATACATGCAACAGTCCAATAACGTCTTGGCACCATTAGCATCCTGGCAAACTGGATCTGTGCAATTTCTATCTAGCTGTCATAGGTTTATTTCATTCACCAGACAGATATGTGACCCCAGGTACATCTATGACACTCTGAGGAGTGATGAAAGCTAATGTCAAATGCCACTGTCCCTGTGCAATTGTTCCTGGGTTCTGTGAAGTCCCAGGAAATGGGACACAAGGTCAGTGTCTCCTCCTATGGTACTGCCATCCATCTCACCTCTTCAGAGGACCTTTTCCAATAACCTTGTAGAAGCTATCACACCAGGATGCTTTCCTGGCATAAAGGAAAAAGGAAGTTGCTCCCTGATATCTTTTCTTCTCTCTTTCACTGTACTTTGTGGATAGGTCAGGACCCTTCTGTGGCTTTTGAAATGCCAGCTTCTGGGCCTTTAATCAAGCACCTGGCCCTTTTCAAAATAACAGTCATAAAAGCAGTTCTTGGACATCTTTTCTGCCTCTTCAAATGGAGTCTTTATGTCTGTGAATGTTCTTTGAGGGCTTTTTTGCATTCAGACAGAAGGGACCTCCCCTGGCCATGCTATGGATGCACAGTCAAACTCGGGACATACTTGTGTGATGTCTGGTCACCAATGTTAGCACTGTCTCAACTCATTTCTGAAAAGAAAGTAAGAGAAAATACCAGCTCAGTCCTAAAAACATAGGTGTAACCATTCCTTATATGGCACCTTATGTCAGTACTTGTCCCTTTCATGTGTAAATTGGCAGCATTAGTGTCTGATTCTGTGATGACATCAGGAAATTTCCTAAAGTCACTGGTATTCCCTTAGAATAAAAGAGCAGGGAGAGCGAGGGAGGCCTGCAGTGTGTTTTGAAAAAGGGAAAGCACAGCTTTGTTTTTATTTGAGCCGGTATAACAATGAACCCCAGCTCAGAAAACACCCCTGCCCTTGTTTAGACAAAAACAGAGAAGAGCCAGCTTGTGTAGGATTTGCACCTGTTCAGCTGTAGAGACAGCAGGTTGGGTAGCACCTGGTCCACCCCAGCAAGACCAAGGATCCTTGCTCTCCTCCTCCTGGCATGTTCCTGAAATGTTATGGGTCATGGATCCTCCTGGTGACCCCAGCATTGCCTTTAAGTACGAAGGCATCAGAAGCATGTGGCTGACCTTGGCAAGACAGCAGGGTTTATTTCTTTCCTTGTTTGTCTTATGCAGGCTGTTTCCAAAGGTTTGGATTTAGTGCTGAGATCCAATGTCCTTAGGGTATTTTCTTACTGGAAAGGGAAGTTTATGTGTATTTTGGGAAAATATGGTTTGATTTAGTTTGCTTGTTGTCCTTCCTTCAGGATCTATTTTTTTCAAGTGTTAGAAAAATAAAATGCTGGGTTTCAAAGGGTCCTACAACTGTACCAAACATGATCCAGATGCCAGAGAGAAGAAAACATCCACTGTATGTAGCGGTCAGATTTGGTTCACCCAGCCACAACCCCCTCAGCAGTCTTCCCCATGCCTCACTGTCCTCTGCAATAGATGGTTAAAATACCTGTGGGAAATGATTTGCCGATAAGGTAATAGCACTTCTTCCTTCCACAATATGCTTGCCAACACAGAAAGCCACTCTGACCACTGTACTTGGGTTGTTCCTGCCATTAAAATAAAGAGGGAGTGGGAACCTTTAAGCAGAAAGTGTGGCAGCAGCGCAGTGCTCACCCCAAGCAGAAAGCAGCCCTGACAATGAAACGAATGCTATGGACCATTACGCCAGGAGCTGCCTGGCACACTTCTGAGGGCACTGCCTCTATGTTCCTCTGCACAGACATTAAAGAGAGGCAAGTGTGAGTTCACGGCTTTGACCACCCTGAGACACAACCATGACCGGATTATGAATAGCAGAGTGCTTGGGAAGTTGGGAGACTGAGCCGCATCCTTGGCTAGGCTGCTCAGCAACCAATTGTGTGCTTTTCATCTAAAAATGTCCCAGGGCTGTTTTATTTCATCCCAAACTTCTGAAAGCCTGGAGTCCAGATACAACATACCCCAACCACTTTAGAGAGATGGATTAACAGGAAAGTTCCCCACATACAACTTTCCCTGTCTGGTTCTGCAGCTCTCCACCTCCAGCTGCAAGCTCAGCAACACCAAGTCTTCAAGCTCGGCAAAGCGCTGTGCTGCAGCTGTGCCCAGCAACAAGGGAAAACTCTTCCACTAACTTTTCCTGTCAGTCTCAGCAGCGCTGCTATTGCTCCCCTCCCCAGGAGAGCACAGCTCCCACTCAACCTACAAGAGCCACCTGCTTTCCCCTCAGCAAGTTGCCCATCTTCTGTCATGCATCTTCCTTACAGATGGTTTGGTCCCCCAGCCCTTGCTCACCCAGGTCTGTTTGCATTGTTAGGATAATGAACTCCATTTCAGGAGGATCTTCCCTCCAGATGCATCCAAAGCATTTCACAAACTGTTACTTCATTAAGCAAGCCAAACTCAGCAGGGAAAGCTCTCCTTAACACTGCACAACAAATCCCTTTTGGATGTTGGGAAGCAGATGTTTTACCAACTCAGCACAAGAAATGAGGGCTGTTAGTAAGGAAAATCAGAGTGGAGAGGAAATATCTGACTGTATCACAGGTACCAAGTCAGATAATTTCGTATAAACAAGAAGCACTGTAAAAGGGAGGCTGATTCATTTCCTCTACTGCTTCCAGGGAGAGGTTGCTCCAGAACCTCTCTGAGCTCCTAGAGATGAACGTCCAGATTCTTGCCTCCATGTTATGAGACAGAGCAGTCAGTGGGGAATAAGTTAAATTAAGTTACTAAAAGGTTTTTCCTGGTTTTCAATTTTTCGTGCTCCTTATTGTCTCTTTTCCCCAGTGGTTAAAGCCTGGTTCTTAAAGGCTCCTAGGCATCGAGATGTGTTCAGGGTCAAAATCCCTGAATCCTTCATAAGATTTTTGAGACTGCAGTGCTGGGAGAAGAAAAGTATCAGGAGAAGAATAAAAATTCTGCAGATATACTCTTACTCCATTGGCTTTGGCCATGGCATGTGAGTTACACAAGTGCAGGATATGTCCTCAGATTTCTCCTGACTAATTCTTTGACTTTGCTGGTGATGAATAAGGCCCCTGCTTACTAAACATTGTGTTCTTACCTAATGTAATCACACAGACAAAGCCTGCCTGGATGCACGTCCGTGGTCAGGAAAGCCGTGGGATCCACCAGATGGGAAAACCGGAGGGCAGCACAGGCCAAAGTGTCCACCTACCTCTCACATGGCTGTGTCTCCCACTGCTCCCCATGGTGCTGACACACAGGAAATGCTGGCCCGGAAGACTGGATTGAGGTCCCTCCTACATCAAATGCCAGGAGGACGGCAAGAGTACTGTAAGGCAGAGTACAGAGATCAGCTACCCTTGTAACACTAAGGATGCCCTCAGCCAAACTGTCCCAGCCCCAAAAACCTAGTGTGGGATAGGTCAGGAAGAATGATGGAATTTAGCTGGCAAACAGAGGCCAGCTATGGAAATAACCATAGAACTTTTAGCTGTGCTATGAGGTCAAGGACAAGCAGAGGTTGCTGCAATTTCCTTGTTTAAGAGGAGTTACGACACTGACAGAGCTGAATTGAAACAAGGCTCCTTTCATGCCAGGATGGGGCTTTACCAATCATGCTTGTATCTGATTGTATTCCACTTCACATTTTGCAGGCACACTAAAAAGCTGTGACTAAATAGGTAACTTCAGTGTGGAAATTTCCATTTTAAACTAGCATCTTTCCAAAAAAGAAAAAAAAACTTTGGAAAATAGACAGGTGCCCAAAGGCTATCTTATTTGCATAATGAGTGCTCCCCATCAAACAGAAAAATTAAAGCCCTTTGAGTTCAGATTTAACATTAGCTACATTCTTGAAAACTGCCCCAGGGTGCAGAAATATGCATAAGTGTTTCTACTCTGGAGCTAGAAGTGATTGTACCTTCAGGAAATGCTTTTTAAACCAGTTTCTGACTCTCACTCAAACTACTTAAATACCTTCTTGCAGTTCCCATGCTGAGTTTTGTTACAGATTCCATCATAAATGCTGAATCCCCAACACCTCTCAAACTACACCCTTTGAAAAGCACAGGAAGTCACACAGGGATAAGGGATGCTCATTTCCAATAGGATTTGCCACAAACCATAGACTCCCCCCTATACCTGATGGCTTTCTAAAGTCCTCTCATTCATATAATAATGGCATTGATCTGCAAAGCCCTTTGATGCCTGGGAGGCTTGAAGAATGGTTAGAAGTCTTGTTTGGGAAGTTTTCTTAATTTCCTCATTTTTCTACTGTTAAGGTTTGTATAAATGCAAGCTAAGAAAATTGTTCTTCATGTTTCATTACTGAGAATGCAGCCACCACTGAGAAGCCACAATAAGACCTTCTCTCTCTTCAGGTAACAGCCCACTAGACAAATTCAAGTCCGTTATTTCTATAGAGTTCCCATTCATGTGCAGCATTTTCAAACGGTTTCATAAGCAGCAAATTCTAGAAGAAAACAATGAAAAATAAGAGAAAAAATTGTGACTCCTTTACAGTATTGAATTTGGTTTTAAAGAAAAAAAAAATGCACAGAGAAAAAAACCATAGCTGTGCATTTTACAAGGATTAAAAAGAAAACAGACAAAAACTAGTGGTTTGACTCGCTGTTCACCCAGAATTTTGTACATTCAAAGTATATTAAGTACGCAGAGAAAGAGAGAATGCTTTCCTATGAAATTTATTGATAAAAAGCACATGATCCTCTTCTTACCTTGCATCTCTCTGAAATGGCATGGAGAAGTCAGCAAACAGTGGTCACTTCCACCTTTTGCACTGTCAGCTACAAGAAAATCTAAGCAGAAAGTGGACTTCGGTTAGGAACAGGGGTGTGTTCCTCACCTTCCTACAAAACATCTGCTGAAGTAGGAAACAACTTTTCATTGGTAAAAACAGGGAGGGCTTCTTACAAGCTACAAATATGGATCAAATGTTCTGTTTTCTAGTGCTTCTCTGTTGTCTCATGAGGAAAATATGCACATTTATTTAACAGTAAGGGTGACCTGGAAAAAGAACCATCAGGAAAGGGAATTGGTGGGCTCTGTCTCTTCTTGTATTCTCATTAAGACAAGAGCAGATCTGGAAGCTCTGCTTTGATGAAGACATCATCTGCTGGACTCCAAAGAGGGGTATTCAGAATCAATTCTCTGTACAATATTATAAAGATCTTAAGGTCCATTTTGATCTTAAAATCTCACTTGACACCCATTGTGTTAGCTTACAACTTGAACTCACTCTCAAGCTCAATCCCTAAATCTTTGATTCACTTGATGGCTCTGATCTGAAAAAATACAAAATATCTCACCTGATGTTGACATAAACAGAGGAAAGGAGTTGTATTTTCCCCTAACTGGGGTACATGGACAGTACAGAGGATTTGGGTATCGTGTTGAAGATCATAGCTTAAGAAACCCAGCAGGTAGGAAACTGCAAAAAAACTCAATGCCTGCACTTTATCATGAGCTCTGCTAAACAAACCGATCAGCTGTTTTGGCATTTGGAATTCCTTATCCCCCACATTAAGCATTTATATCACTTGACTGAGGACCAGACTTACTGTCCTGCCGACTAGCTGGCCAGTCGCACCCCATGAGTAACAACTGAGAAATGGCATAGTTTAAGATCTAGTCCCTATTTTGTGGGGTTTTTTTTCTAGAAGATTATTATATAATTATGTGCAGTGAATAGACATGGAAAACAATCACAGCCTGAGCATGGAGAATTTCTGTACAGACAAAATGATTGCATTTACAAAGTGTATTATTACTGACACCTAATTTAGTCTGTCAGAGTGGTACTATGAGGGACTAATTAAAGCAAAACCAGAACAAATGCTTGCACTCAGAAAAATCACCAGGGAAAACATGGACAGATTTTACCAATCTGCACAGAGCTCATGCCTGTCAGTGTGAAGTGTTTCTGAGGTGGTACATTTTACCTGCTTTAAAGCAGTCTGTTCCACTAAGATAGCTCTCAATTTCAAGAGCAGCTCACTGGCACTCACTAATTGCCTAGACTGGCTTCCTTGACCAAGCTTAAGATTTTGAATTTTGAGCCTCCAATCACACTTTTAAAATTTTTTTCTACTTTTCATGGTCCTAGAAATCTATATCCCAAATATGATAAATTTCCCATGCAAAGAAAGAAGATTAAAAAAAAAAAAAGTGGCAGGTGGGATGAGGAGAAGTAGAGGAAAGAGAGACAGTATGGTGTTCCCAGCACAACTGTGGGACCAACTCACTGTCAGAAGCTTGTATGAAGTACGCCCCAAAATCTACCGAGGTATTTTGCAGGGCATTAAATTCATGCAGTGTAGGGCTGGGGAAAGGGAGAAAGGATGCTCTCTGTATCTTCCATTTTGAATATCCTTTGTAGACATCCTTCATAGTGTGTGTCTTGTGCTTATCCACGCACCCCTGTACCACCCAGCCTCCACCTCGCAGTGATGGTGGAGACAGCAGCCAGCACAGAGCACATCTGCCAGATTTCCCCTTGCTGCACAGTGGGCAAAAGCCCAGTAGCCCCTTCACAGGAGCAGTCTTGTCTGAAGGAAAAAGGGTCCAATAACAATGAGTAGATAATTACTCAAGAATCAAAAATTAGAATTTTTTTATGCACTTTTGAGGTGTGCCCAAACATCCATTTTTATCACATGTATTCACGTATTCTTCTGGATTGCTGAGGTTGCCATATGTCAAGCACTGGGTATTGCAGCAAATAAGGATCTTCCTTGCCAGTGGCCATTACTTTGATGATACCCTGAAAAGGCCTGATATAAAATTCACTGAAGCTACAGGATTTCAAGACCACTTGTTACAAAGGGTGTTCATCTAGTGACTGGGCTTCTGTCCACAATTTCATTTCCGATCATTGTCATGCTTGTCCTCATCGCTTCTGGCTGGAGCCAGGTACTCCTGAATAGCTGTTTAGTGCTCTCAGTACATATGCAGAGAATAAGAATTTGCAATTACTTGTTCTCAGTGACTAAAATTACCTCACTTTTGCTATCAGCAGCTGGGATGTGGAACTTAGAAGGCCTCAAAGAACACAATATGTTTCTGCTTTATGCTTCTGAGGTTCAGCCAGGCAGCAGGCCTGGGAGACAGGACGCAAAGCTGCACATCCCAAAATCCACTGCATTGCCACATCAGTCAGCTGTATGACATTCAGTGGCAGTTCCCAGGATGGGCTTTGGCCACAGAGTGGTGCAGCGCTGGTGATAGCTCTGGGTGAGAAAGGCAGCTGCACTAAGCCTGGCAGGGACTGCTCCTGGATTTGCACTGGAAGGTCTTCAGAACTGAGGTGTGAGAGACATTTTGACTAAGACAGACACAGCCTTAAAGAAGATGGTCAGCCTAATGCTAGCCTTGTTCCTCAGCTCAGCTGCAGAGTATTTTTCAAAGTCCATTCCTCTTGAATGATTCCTGCAGACCCACGTGTTTCCTTCAGCAAGGCAAAGCCAGTCCTCTCTATTGTTTCATGCATAAAGTAGTTCAAAATAATGTTATTCCCTGGAGAGTTACTGGATCACATTCCTCCACCTTGTTTCATGCTAGAGCAGCTCCTAGCAGCCTCTTTGGCCAGCTTGATCCATTGCTGAGACCCCATCAACCCTGCAGGGATGGCTCTAATGAGATTATCTTCCTCACTCAGAAAAGCATTTTGGTGAAACCAGCCAGCTCTTGTAGTAGTCAATGGTCTTGGAAAGGTTGTTCAACAGCCACATTTCCTCTGTGAGACCTGGCCATGCTTTACCAGTGCAGTTCTGTCAGTGCAGTACATTCGTACCCAAACCCAAATGATTCCACAACTTCTGGCTCAAAATCCTTTCTAAATGGGAGGAGAAACTTTGTTAAAACTGATGAAAACGGAACAGGCTGAAGTGAACACTCATACATTCAGTTTTGCCCCTGCTCCTGGCATTTGGTGACTTTTGATCCCCAGAGCCTTTCATTTCCAACACGACATGTTGCCAACATCTGAAAATGAGACAAATGCCCTGAGCAGCTGGGGAAGTCCCTGGAGGTTGGTACTAGAGGTGGGTATACAATGTATGCATCCAGGCAACATGCCTTTGATTTATACAGTATCAGCCCTGCCTGAAGGGGCAGTGGCTGTTTTCAGAGCAGTCCAGGTTTTATTCATCTTGAGGTGGCTTTCAGAGAGATAGGAGTTGAGCTGTCTTAGAAGGATAGTCAGAGCTGGCGTACAATTACACTGCATTACCCTCAGTCAGATAAATCACTTTTGGGGGAAGAGGCTCATAACAATTCCAGACATGCCTAATAGTTCCACTGTGAGCCTCTGGACAAAGTCTGGGACTGGAAACAAAATGAAATCATTACATAAAATTATTTGTACTACTGTAGTGCTTGAGAGCCCCATCTGAAATGAAGCCTTACTTTGCAGTGGGTGCTGTGCAGAGCCAGCCAGAGGTGGCTCCTGCCTGAAGTATTTGCCATCTCTACAGAAGGAGGAGGGCAGGGGGGCAATTGCTTTTTCTCTTCCTGCAGGCATGGGGCTGGAGGAGGTCTGGGGCCAGCCGAGGCTGGTGTGCATGACAGCAGAGAGCAGGGGTTTCGTAATGCTGTGTAAACCAGGTAGTTTGCTGAGCCTTATTTTTAATGTTGTTATTATTAAATACATTACCAGAGCCCCCTCAAGCAGTGCAAACCAAGATGATTTCCTCAAGCTATGGTCCAAGAGGCATATTACACCCCCCACCAAACTTACTGAATTAAGTGAAGTATGTGTATTATCTTTGCTTATGGGGTTTTAAGGCTCATGAATACTATTGTAATTGTTTTCATAACACAGATCAATAAGTACAGTTAAAATAGGCTTTGCCTGCCTCAGGGAATAGGCATTAAGAGTAGCTGGGTAACAGCTTTTTCAAGAGATCTTTCTGCCCACTAAGAAAAAGAACTCACTTTAAACTTCCGCCTTCCTTCTCAGGAAAAGATCCTATATGCAACTCAGTCTTTGAATTGGTTTTGAAACAGAAGATGCAAGAGCTTTCACTTGGAATTAAGGAATCAAGTTAGCCTGTCTTTTTTTAAAAAAATTCTAAATCAGAAAGCATTTTAAATTCATCCACATTTAAAAGCATGTGTTCCCCCCATCAGTGTTCGAAGGTTTCATGTGTCACTTCGATAGAATCTAAGATCTGCTAGGTACTCAACAAAGATCATGCAGGTAAAGTTTGTGTCCACTTCACTGGTGGATGATGTGAAACGCAAAAGATACCAAAGATTAATAAAATAAATTTTAAAAACCTCACTTCTTGCTATGTTGAAAAATCTTTGAGTGTTTGTTATTTCCTCCAAGATGAAATATGCCTTGCTATTTATGCAGCAAACTAGCATATTTACAAAGATATAAATAAAAACATTAAGGTGAAACACTGACGAATTTATTAGCTGGGTTATTAAGAGCTCTTTACACTTCACAACCTAAAGCATACATAGAGCAATTTGTAATCAACACTTTTTAAGCTCTGAATAATCCGTTCCTTAAGCAACCCTTCCTGCTTCCTTGAAAACATCTTTCATGTCTCCAAACCTTCACTGAGGAAAAGCAAATTCATTAAAGCAAATTCTTAGCTATGCTTTTATCTCTCCTCCTCATTCCATCATATCTCCTGTTCTCAACTGAGATAATTAATTTGTAATCGGAGCTACAGAGCCTCCTGCCAGGGTAAAGCTTGGCCCTGGGAGACCATCTCATGCAGATGGGATCCAGCTGGGTAAGGGACCAGCACAACCCACGGATATGACACTGGCAGAGCTGTTAGCCGGACTCTGAGACCCTTTTTCTTCCTTTCCCATCTCTCCCCCTGACCAGACTGCATTCTACCATTGCTCTGTTTCTCTCTGACACACAGACTCTCATCCTCTCCCATCTCCATCAGCTCTCCCAGTCACTGCAGTATTTGAGTACCTTCTTCCCCTTTACTAGCCCATTTTTTCTTTCTCATTTTCCCTTTTTCTTTGTCGACTTTTCCTCTTCTCAACATGCTCTACATTGAAAAAATATTTCTGCTACTAACCAGCATTTATGAGATGGGCTGTGCTTATTCAAGCCTTGCACACGCATTACTTGGTTTAGGTTAATATATTCTCTTAATCATGTTGCTGACTGGATGCAATATATCATCTTAAACCAAACTAGCAATATGCAGTGCACCTAAAGATATCTCAGAGAGAGTAAACGAACCTACAGGTTCTTGCAATGACCATGCAAGTGAGACACCTTCTGGCAAGGGTAACATGAAACAGAGAGATATCCTGCAAATAACACACTTTTTTTAATCCATGAAAACATTCCCAAGACAGAGATAAGAAGGATCAGAGAAGCAAAATTCATGTTCAGACATAAATCCTGAAAATCTTGGCATTTTTACAAGCTTACCTTACATCCGAGAATCAGACCATAGGCCCTTCAGCTTCTTTTCCATACTGTCTGTTTAAATGACACTTCTCTCTTTCTTTGGACTGGAAGGCTTTAGGGATCACCTTGTAGCAGTTCCTTAAATTTTCCTCAAATTCAAAAGGTAGATAATATGTAAGTGTCTGTAACACCCACCTGATAGCTTTCAGGATGCCTACAACACCATCTGGCACAAGAAGAACCTCCATGACTGCTTCTGTAGGCTCTGCATTCCCTCACTCTTGGTGTTGTTACCATTAACCTCAAATAAATAATATTAGACTGAGAGCATATGGCGAATCTATGAACCTAATACAGACAGCCAATTTGATTACAGTCAGTAGGGGAAGGGGTGGCTTTGCAAGAAGACAATGAGTGAGGAAATCTGTAAACATATGAAAAATTAACTGCATCTACCATGGGCCAAGCTGAGGATCTGCCTCTTACCAAAAAGCATAATTTGAGCTATACCAGGAAATGCTCTGGGCAGCACCTTGTTTGTCTTGGCACAACAATGCAACACCAAAAAGTCAAGCTGTAACACACAGCTATTTTGATTGGTTTTCTAATCTATATACTTTCCAGTTTTTCATGAACACATGTTCTGAGGACGGAGAAGAAAGAAACCCAGGACCTTTGTTCTGAAATAATGCAGTATTTCCCAAATCTGCAACAAGTGAAAATATTTTTGAAAATAAGATCTCTTAAAAAATAAAATCATTCCAATTCAAATATTTTGATAAGGTACTAATGTAACAGATCAGGTTAAAAGTGGCATCAATGTAAACTAAAGGGACAGCTAAACCAGATCCTCATTCTTACATTTCTGTTACTAATACTGAGATCAAATAGGATCACACTGTCAGCAACATAGATAAAATGAAATTGTTATCAAAAATCCAATCCTAAGCAGCCAAAATACAGGATACATTATTCAAATAGAAGATGACACATACATAGCATCATCATCAAAATTATTCTATTTCATTTGACATCTTGAATTATTAGGAAAAGCTACTTCAGTGGATAGGAAATTCCAAAACACACATCAGATTCCTAACCTTTCATAACCTTCTCCTAACCTCATAAACATATTAGACATATACAAGAAAAGTCTATTTGACAGATTATAAATAGGAAAAGAACAGATTCTGACATACAGCTCTATTTACTGTTTATAGACATGATTGAAAACAAGACCTCCCTTGCACTGTATTTGGATAATTAAGTCATACGGTCCTTGTTTGTATTCTCAGGGTCTTGGAGACCATTGGATCTGAATACAGGAAATAATTTTCTCCCAGTTCAGATTCATTGTAATTTAGGGCAGACAGAGAGAAAGACAAGATTTACCTTTTTCTGCAGCGTGGGACACATTTTCATAAGCATTTTCCACCTTTTTTTTTTTCCTCCCACAGCAGTTTTAAAGCATTCTTAGCTTTGATGGCATCTTTCTTCCTTGCTGGTGGTATCTGCTAGAGATTAATGCCTAGCTAATAGAAGACTTTACACAACAACATCAGTGAGCAAATATAATTATCTGATAGTCCTTTCTGGCTTTACAATTTCTGAAACCATTAAAAAGAGAGACAAGCACACCTGTACCCTTGTAAGGAAAAAAAAAAATCCTATAATATTTAGCCGCTTGTAGTTTCTGGGAACCTGTCCAATGATGTATGACTTCCAGGGGAAGACTGTAATGTCTCTCTGGGGACTCCACTGGAGCAGGGCTTCCCGGTACTCCACCAGCCTCCACTGCACAAAACCCCTGTGCCTAAGGTGCCTTCCCCTAAAGGAAGATTTCAGTGAAGGGGGTTATTTGCAGCCTTAAACTGAGGCAGAGACTTAGGTGTTTTGCAGGAGCAGGAGGAAAGCATAGAGCACTACAGAAGGGAGTAAATATAACCCTTATTTTGTAAAAGAAAAAGTTGGCTGGTAAAACCTTGTCTCCTTTCTTCTTCTCCACTAACCATTTTTCCTTTTGTAGCAATGATCGCACAGGTCAGAATACAAAACGTGGGGTGGAACAGACCATTGTGGCTTTAATATTGCCTGAAGGAAGAATGCCTGAACTTTTAGTCTTCAGAGATTTGACAGTTCAGCCAAAGGGTAGGTTTTTTCCCTTTACCTTCAAAAAAAAAGTGTCCATTTTCCACAGAAAAAAAAATATGAACAGGATTTTTGTAAGAAAAACATTTGTTATAGATTTCTTCTGGCTGAAAGGGGCTTGGGTTTCTGCAAGAAGCTGTAATATTGTCTGAAAAATCAACTAATTAATAACAGGTAACACCATGGGAACAGCTCCAGTGCAAATCCCTCCTCTTAGTGCACGGCTCTTTAGAAGATGTGCAGAATACACCCCCCTCCTTCCACACTCAAGAGGGACTTGGATCATTTCATTCCTTCCTTTCTTGCTTTCTAGAAACACTGACAACCTGAAAACTCCTAGAGGGGGGAAAAAAACCCTTAGCCACTCATTTTTTTTACCCTCCTCGGTCTCGTGAAAGGAAAAGCCTGTTGTTCTGGCTGGTCTGCAGCCCAGCAGACAACACAAGAGGGCTCTGTGGCTGCACAAAGGCAGCCCCACCACATGCCACTCCACTCAGCGATGGATTTTTCCTCCCCTGGTCCTTCTGAACCGGCCATCACCACTGACTGCTGGCTGAGGGACCTCCTCTCCCTGAGTGCATCATGGGAACAGCATCTCCCTTCTCCTGTCATCTCCACAGCCCCCAATCCTTTCCTCAGCTTGGCTAAGGGGCTGGGATGTCTCTCCGCATCATTAGCTGAGGAAACGAGCTGGCACGGGCAGCGGGGCAGGCAGCAAACCTGGCCGGGCAATGACGTGCTTGCCCTCTCTTCTGAGTCATGTTTACCTCGTTACCTAAAGAACCTCAAAGCAGGCAAAGCTCTTGGTTTCATTTTAGCTCTTTCTTTTCGGAGATCATTAAAACTTCGGTTGGAAGCAGAGCTGGACACGTGGGTAGTGTCTGCAGTGTGTGATCAGGAACAGTTCCCTCTGATATTTGCTGAGGGCCCTACTACGACCTGGGAACATCAGCTTTGGAACTGATGAGTTTCTCCCTCTCCTCAGAAATTCCCCCCTGCTGCACTGCCATGGCTCTTGCCTTGCTAACTGACCCTACCTTTGCCAATCACAATGGGATTTTCAGAATTAATATATGGTTTTTTTTTTTTTCCCAAACTCTCTCCTTTGCTCTTTTGAAACCAACTCCAAAGAAAATCCCAACCCACCACCAAAAAAAAAAACCCACCAAACCAAAAAAAAACCCACCACAATCAGGTATAAGCCAAAAGTCCCTGGAGTGTCTCCTCGGAGCATGCAGAGTGCTATTACAGTAACTGCCAGTTTTCTAAAGGCTCCTACCCTGCCCCAGCATCAGCATTTCAACTGCCCCATGTCAATAACAGGGTAACCTGCATACCTGCAGCAGCACCTTGACTCAGACCACATACACACATGGCCGTGCTGCAAGAGCCTGCAGGGAAGAGTTTTAAAGTGTTAACCTATGTTTGCTCAAAGGTCAGAGAGTCCATAACCATGTTTCTGTGCAGGGCAGCCTTATCCAGGACTCCCCTGATTGTATGGCTGAGGCCTGGCTGTCAAAGCTCCTTCATCTCCGCCTGCTCTCCCCTGCACACAACATACGCAAATGAAGGTTTAAATGCCTCTTCTGTGTCACTTCACCAAGCACAACAGTTGTTCAGTAAAAATCCTTGATTGCCTTTCTCCCCTAGACAAAGGGCAGTACAGTACATACAGACCTCTCCAGCTGTGTTTCCATAGCCTGGGTACGAACTGGCATGGTCGGGGTAGAGGTAGGCGATCAGACAGGCCTGAGTCCTACCTGCCCTCTGCCCCATCCTACCCAGGCACAAGCCATTTTCCTGGTTTGCTTCTACGAACACACTGGAATCTCCCCTTGCAGGTTTCGCAAGGGGAGCCTGCTCCCCTGCCAGGACTTGTGCATCCCCTTGGCAAGCCACAACATCCACTAGCACCGTCCAGCAGGTCCCAAAGGGTTGGATTAAGGTGTACATTTGCCCCCTGCCAACAGGGTGACAAAAGCAGAGACAGGCACAGCCTGGGGGAGCAAAGGTCTGGCCAGTTCACAGACACACATTCCCCATCAGCCAAGTCTCCAGGTGGCAGATCAGAGGTGCCAGCTGCTCTGATGTAAAATTAGACCTGTTTTCTCCCTCTCGCACACAAATCCAAGCCACAGATGAAAGAAGTCATGCTGGAAGCTGCTGTTTATGAGGAACAGTTTAACACAGATGACTTACAGAGCAAATGGAAACTAAGGCTCAGGCTGAGATCCCAGATAAGAGAGGCAAGGGGAGAGTCAGTGATTTCTGGACACACATCTCAAAGCGCAACGATGAGAAAAACAAAGGCCAGCTCAGGACTCCCAGGAGCAGAGGCAGTATTGAAGTGTCTCCCCTCATAGCTGGGAACAGTGCTGTGGAGGCAGCAAAGAGAGACATGGGACTGTGCTGTCACACTGGGAGGTGCAAAGAGGGAAGGGGTGGTCTTCTGTGGTGAAGACAAACATTCTGACAGTGTCTAAACTCCAACCTAGCCAAGATCTTCACAAATATTTCTAGACTACAGGAACACAAATGGCATCCTTAAACCCCAGTCTGTGGAAGGGTGGAGACCTGTCCAAAGCCAGAGAAGTAAAGCAAAGCGAGATTGACCTCATGAACCAAGACACTGCTCAGTGCCCAGTCCCTACCATCCCCTAGACCCATCAGGGCTCCTCAGGCATGGAGGGGTTTGGAGATGAAAAGCCTGGAAGAAGCAGCAGTTCCTTGAACATGTTTGGTGAAGAGCAATGAAGCTTCCTTTCCAGAGTGACAGCACATGGAAAATCCCTGTCCCAACTAGTTTAGAGACCCCACAACCTGCCCTCCCCACAGGCACAGCCTCCTCCTCTCCCAACCCCTCTCACTCACACTGCTCCGTGTCTGTGACTGAGCTCTGCCTGCAAGAGACAATTCCATTTCGGTGCAACAGATTCAAACTCTAATTGAGTTTTCCCATTTAAAACAAGGCAGGAACAGCTCTGCCAGCCTGCAGTCATGAGAGCTATTTTTGAAGAGAATTGTCAAACTAGCCAGGAAGTCAAATATGACATTTTTAAACCATTTTTAAACATGTGCGTGTGTGCACATATGCACACGTGTACATTTCCTTCTGCAAGCAAGAAGCAACTACTCCTGTACACGAGAGGAGCTCAGGTTGCTTTCATCGTGTGGCTGCTGAGACGGCTTCTTTGTGGCAGCTGAAACAGAAAGGAAACAATCTTCAGTTTATGTGTGTATTCCTGCTTTACATGACACACTGCAATGGAAAAAAGAAGATCGCTGCTTCTCTTCTTTCAACCCTGTCTCATCCCAGGCACCATCTACCTTCATGCCACTCCAGGGCTGCTCACGCAGTAGCGTTCACTTCTTTGTGTTCCTTAATTCAAGTGCACAGTTCAGAGGTTATGTGGAATACAGTTTATCCCCCTTTCTGCATGGCACAAACAAAGACTGGTTTATGATGAAGATATCGGATTAGGACTCAGATCCAGCTTTCATATTCAATACTGATTCAAATTTCTGATGTGACTCACTTATTCACCTTCTATTAGGCAAAAGGGTAATAATATTTTGTCTTTCATCCTATTCTCTGTCCAGGCAAAGCCCGAGGTG